>NC_069501.1:1154749393-1154980813 GCF_027579735.1 Bombina bombina | reverse complement strand
TCCCCTTTGGAGGTGAGGCTTTGAAATCCAGAAGATATCCCTGGGAAACAATCTCCAGAGCCCAGGGATCCTGGACGTCTCTTGCCCAAGCCTGGGCAAAGAGAGAAAGTCTGCCCCCAACTAAATCCGGTCCCGGATCGGGGGCTACTCCTTCATGCTGTCTTAGAGGCAGCAGCAGGTTTTTTGGCCTGCTTTCCCTTATTCCAAGCCTGGTTAGGTCTCCAGACTGGCTTGGACTGGGCAAAATTTCCTTCTTGTTTTGCAGTAGAGGAAGTTGAAGCTGCGCCACTCTTGAAGTTTCGAAAGGAATGAAAATTAGTCTGTTTGGTCCTTAATTTGTTGACCTATCCTGGGGAAGAGAAGGGCCTTTTCCTCCAGTAATATCAGAAATGATCTCCTTCAGTCCAGGCCCGAATAGGGTCTACCCTTTGAAGGGGATGTTGAGAAAAAAACTACCACATAAACTGCAAAACAGTATTAAAAAGTAGTAAACTCTACGAAATTTTTACAGTGTGTATAAGAGACTAAAGCAGCATTGCACCCACTTGCAAATGGATGATTAATCCCTTAGGCCCCAAACCGGATTAGAAAAACGGAAAAGCCGTTAAAAAAACAGTCAAACACACTGCCACAGCTCTGCTTTGGCTCCTACTTGCCCTTAAACACGATTTTGCAGGAAAAAAAACCCTCTATAGTGGTCCTAGATGCCAGAGGACTCCTTTAGGGAAGCTGGATGTCTCAGTCTGAATATCAACTGCGCATAAAGTGCGCGAAAATAGGCCCCTCCCACCATGCACTCAATGTCAGAGGGCCTTAAAAAAGTACTTCTAGGAGTAATCTAACAAGCCATGTGGAAAACTAGGCCCCAAATAAAGATTTATCACCATCAGAGAAAAAACGTTTTTTCTGTAAGTTATGAAAAATGTTTACACTAAGTAATATGAGAGTTAACATGAATATTACCCTTATCTTGTAAGCATGATCCCAGTCGTTGTTAAATCACTGTATCAGGCTTACCTCAAATATATCAGGCACTTTCAGCATTTTTTAGACCTTATCATCTCTCTAGAAAATAATATACTGCACATACCTCAAAGCAGGTGATCTGCAAACTGTCCCCCCAACTGAAGTTTTCTTTCCATACTCTTCAGTTATGTGTGAGAACAGCAATGGACCTTAGTTACAAACCGCTAAGATTGCAAATAATCACAGTTTTAAAACGCATGAATAATTTAGTTTAATTCCTTAAATAAATTAAAGGGACAGTCTACTCCAGAATTTTTATTGTTTAAAAATATACATAAACCCTTTATTACCCATTCCCCAGTTTTGCATAACCAACACGGTTATATTAATATACTTTTTACCTCTGTAATTACCTTGTATCTAAGCCTCTGCAGTCTGCCCCCTTATTTCAGTTATTTTGACAGACTTGCATTTTAGCTAATCAATGACTCCTAAATAACTCTACAGAAGTAAACACGTTATCTATATGGCACACATGAACTAGCACTGTCTAGCTGTAAAAACTGTGAAAATGCACTGCGATAAGACGCGGACTTCAAAGGCTTAGAAATTAGCATATGAGCCTACCTAGGTTTAGCTTTCAACAAAGAATACCAAGAGAACAAAGCAAATTTGATGATAAAAGTAAATTGAAAAGTTGTTCAAATTGAATCATGAAAGTTTAATTGACTAGACTGTCCCTTTAACTACAACAAATGTACTAAAAATATACCATCCGCATATTCCTGTTTCTGCTGTTAATCAATTACTTTATTTCAAAAACATCTCAATTGCAAAAAATCATGCTAAAGTTGTATTTACAATATTAAAATGTGAAATAACACAGCTTAACATGAAAGCTAATGGTCATCTAGATCATGTGATTTCTGTACAATCACACACCAGTTTCCTTGGTCGTGATAACTTTGCATTGTGGTGATGTTCGGCAAATGATTACACAGTGCCTCAAGCTCTCCTTCACAGAATACATGATAATAACGATGGAACACAGGGCTAGCTCCTTTCTGGTTTTCTTTACACTCTAAAGGGTTGGATGTTACAGTGTCTTTTGCCTGGCTTGTTATTTTAAGATGCCAAGGAACGAGCAGATCTTGAGAATCAAATGCCGTTCTGTTAGTGTGAACAGGTAGTGTGATATTAATGTCTTCCTTTTTCACATTTGTGCTTTTACATATTTGCTTTTCTTTATCAGTTTTGTTTTCCTTGAGATACTTTGATTTATTTTTCTTATATTCTTGCTCCATGGCCCAGACATAAATGAGTGCTGTTCCACCTGCTCGTAGGAGACGGGTTAGTTCTCCAACGGCCGCCAATCTTCTTTCCTTTAGCAAAAAACAAAACAAAACAACTCATTATATGGGCTTCAAAGCCCCTTTATATTTAGAAACTGTGGCAACAAATGGTAACGCGGACTACACTACATGACAGGAAAAAGTGCTGCTATCTAGTGCTCTTGCGAATGTATAACATTATTGCAAAATTGCTGAATACACGTGCACACTTATGACCTTATATCCCTGCTTCTCAACAAAGGATACCAAGAAAACAAAGACATTTTGATAATAGAAGTAAATTTGAAAGTTGTTTAAAACTGTATGCTCTACACTTGCACTCATAACAACACTATCTGATAAAAATTATTTAAAAAAATTGTATAAAAGAGTTATAAGGTTTCTAACATATGAGGTCTCAGGTGTTAGAAAAAAAGACAGGTAAAGGGCTTTAACATAGCGTTACATACATATACATTTCTAAAGATGTATATGTATGTATGTGTGTATATGTATTTACAGATATATATACACATACATATACATTTCTAAAGATGTATATGTATGTATGTGTGTATATGTATTTACAGTATATATACACATAGAAACACATACATATAAAAATGTCCTCAACTATGGCACAAGGGTGACGCTGTTTAAAATATCTGTAAACAAACCCTTATGCTACATATGCAAGTCATGATAAAAAAAAAAGAAAATTATTGTTTTACTGAGTGTGATTTAAAATGGTGAACTTTAACATAGCAATATGTTACTCTACAATCTACATAGATCATTTCTAGACACTTACATTTTTTGGCAAATGTTTTAGCTGCTTAGACCAACAGCCAGAAAAAAAATCTGTGAATGTTTTAAAAGTTTAAAGGGACATTCCGGTCAAAATTGAAATGCACAGAGATGAATTACTTTGAATCGAAACATATTTGCAATATACATGTATTGGCATAAATGCTTCTAGTAAACATTTTTGTTTTAGTGTTAACATTTTTCTCTGCACGTGCATGTGAAGCATAGCTAGATATTCTCAGTGCACCAGCATTTTAAATACTGCAGCTGCCCAGAGCTGCAAGTGGGGCTTGTATCATGTCAGCAATTATCAAACTAAGTCATTACCACATTAGGCTCTCTGAGAAAGTGCTGTGTTTAAAATGCTGGTGCACGATGCATACTTGGATACACTTTTGAAACAGCTGTAGCTTTTATTAGAAGCATTTTTGCTAATACATATATATTACAAAAATGCTTCTATTCAAAACTGTAATGCACCCATGTGGATTTTAATTTTGGCTGGAATGTCCCTTTAAAAGATTTGAATTTGCACAGTGTACTATAACAAACACAATTATGCAAAAGTAACATTCTAGTCAGAAAATAGTTTCTGCTATTTTGATACCGGTCAGTGCGCATTCACGCAGCTAATAAAGACCCCAAAAAAGCTACAAAATGGGGGCATTAAAAATGATTTTTTTTTCGTCACTTATCTTTTAACTAGTAAGTCTTTAACAAACGTTTTACCATGGTGGTTACATATGGGGGGAAAAATATTCTATTTTTTTTAGACTTTTTTTTTAGAAATATACTTTAAAAAGCTACATAATATTAATTCATTTCACTTACTTCTGTTGCAAAATGGTGAATAACCGCTATGGAGATACAAGCATCAAACGAACCAGACTGGAAAGGTACTGATAAAGCGTCACACACACATGCCTCAAAATTCTTTTCGCCACAAATGTCCACAAGATTTTTACTCCTGTCACAGCCAATCTGCCAGACACAAAGGAAACATAATATTTATATATATTTTTAATTATAAGCATTAATAAACAAACCGGTGACCCTTCAAAAACATCTGTAAGAAGGGATTCTAAATAGAATATATAAAAGTAGAAAATTGAGAAAAACAAAATATATGCTTACCTTAAAATTAATAATTTATTTCATGATGGTGAAAGTCCATAAGCCATGTGAGATTAAAGTCTAGTCCACTAGGAGAAGGCAGAACACCCAACATAACAGAGCTTTTTTATCCCTTCCACTATCCCATACCTATGTCCAAGAGAAAAACGTAAGAAAGATAAAGCAAGGTAAGAGAAGTACAAACCGGTACAGCCACTGACTATACTGAAGAAACAAGGGTGGCTCTTGTGGACACTTGCCATCATGAAATAAATTAATTTATTAGGTTTGCATACATTTTGTTTTCTTTCATAAGATGGTGAGAGTCCACGGGCCATAACATGTGAGATCCTATACCCAAACTGTCAAGTCCATAAGGCCACCATTAAATAGTGTGTGGTAACAGCTAAAGGGACATGAAACCCCATTTTTTCTTTCATTAGTGAGGCAGAACAAACAATTTTAAACAACTATTCTGTTTAAAATATAGGTACCTATTTGCACAACAATGTGTGTGTTGATCCATGTGAGAATCTGGTGTCTATAAGAGGCACCACACAGAAAATGCAAGAGATCTATAATAGTATAGTATAAAACACAACAATAATAAAAACACAAGGATAAAAGTGAAAACAACAGACATATTGTAGCAATATAAAAGTGGTGTGTAAAACCAGAACTGTCCGATATACGCAAATGGAAACAGTCACACAGCCCTCACAAATAGTGGTGAAGGAGGTCTCCAATGGCTCAGGGGGAGCCAGGGCAGCTCTTCTATGATGTCCAGCAACACACTTGGGTACACTAAAACTATAAAAGTAAAAGGCGCCTTATAGAGTAGATCAGCAAATAAGGGGTAGTTAACGGACAAGGTGAATCAGTCCTATTCACATGAAGGAAGGCACTAGTCAGTGCAAAACAGGCAAGCCGGATCCTCAAAGTCGCCCGGCAGACTCACTCCCGACAGCAAGACAACGTACGCCAGGAGGGCAGCAGAGTTTCCGGATAATCTTCCAATGTGGTGGTATTCAAATCGCGGTGGGGGAAGTGGAACTAGTGCAACCAGGCACCAAATATCAAATACTTAAATGGTATGATGATGATAAGCAGCAGATGTTTAAATTTATTAAAAAGTAAAAAAACATAAATTATGCTTACATGATCATTTTGTTTCCATCGTGGGGAGGAGAGATCATGGCTTTATTCATTACTTGTGGGAAATAAGAACCTGGCTGCCAGGAGGAGGCAAAGACACCCCAGCCAAAGGCTTAAATACCTCCCCCACTCCCCTCATCCCCCAGTCATTCTGGCAAGGGAACAAGGAACAGTAGGAGAAATATCAGGGCATAAATGGTGCCAGAAGAACAAATACAAATTAGGTCCGCCCAACGGAGCAACGGGCTGGAGCCTTGGACTTTCCTCCTCACTATGGAAACAAAATTATCAGGTAAGCATAATTTATGTTTTCCATCTAAAGGGGAAGAGAGTCCACGGCTTCATTCATTACTTGTGGGAAACAAATACCCAAGCTCTAGAGGACACTGAATGAAAAATGGGAGGGCAAAAAGGCAGACCCTAATCTGAGGGCATCACAGCCTGCAAAACCTTTCTCCCAAAAAAAGCTTCCGCAGAAGCAAAAATGTAAAATTTGTAAAACTTTGTAAAAGTATGTAAGGAGGACCAGGTAGCCGCCTTACAAATCTGCTCCATAGAGGCCTCATTCTTAAAGGCCCAAGAAGAAGCCACAGCTCTAGTGGAATGAGCCGTGATCCTCTGAGGAGGCTTATGTCCCGCTGTCTCATAGGCTAAGCGAATCATGCTCCTCAACCAAAAAGACAAAGAAGTAGCAGAGGCCTTCTGGCCCTTACGCTTCCAAATCCAAATTATGAAGTAACCTCTCCTTTGGAGAAGAAGGGTTAGGACACAAAGAAGGAACAACTATTTCCTGATTGATGTTACGATCAGACACAACCTTGGGAAGAAATCCCAATCCAGTGCGAAGAAAAGCCTTATCAGCGTGAAAAACCAAATAAGGAGGCTCCCATTGCAAGGCCACCAGCCCAGAAATTCTGCGTGCCGATGCAATAGCTAACAGGAAGAGGACCTTCCAAGAAAGAGTCTTAATGTCAGTCGAGTGCATAGGTTCAAACGGAGCCCTCTGCAATACCTTAAGAACTAAGTTTAAGCTCCAGGGAGGAGCGGACTGTCTAAAGACAGGCCTGATTCTAGACAGAGCTTGAACAAAAGACTGTACTTCAGGAAGCTCAGCGAGCCTCTTGTGCAACAAGACTGATAATGCCAAAATTTGTCCCTTTAAGGAACTGGCGGCAAGCCCCTTCTCCAGACCATCCTGGAGAAAGGAAAGAATCCTAGATACCTTAACTTTATGCCAAGGATATCCATGCGACTAGCACCAGGACAAGTAAGTCCTCCACACCTTATGATAGGTGCGACGAGTGACCGGCTTCCTGGCCTGAACTAGAGTATCAATAACCCTCTCAGACTAAGCGTTCAATCTCCACACAGTCAGCCTCAGAGAATCTAGATTTTGATGTTGAAAGGGACCCTGTTCCAGCAGATCACTGCGACAGGGTAACCTCCAAGGAGGTGAGGATGACATCCCCACCAGATCTGAAAACCACGTCCTCCACGGCCACGACGGAGCGATCAGAATGGCCGAAGCTCGCTCCTGCTTGATGCGGGCCACTACACGAGGAAGAAGCAGTAACGGTGGAAAAATGTAAGCTAGGTTCAAACCCCAAGGAACCGCTAAGGCATCTATCCGCTCTGCATTGAAAATCCCTTGACCTCGACCCGTAACTGGGTAGCTTGCAATTGAGTCTGGACGCCATGAGATCTATCTCTGGCGTTCCTCATCTGAGACAAATCTCTGCAAACACCTTGGGGTGGAGAGACCATTCCCCCGGATGAAAGGACTGCCTGCTGAGAAAGTCCGCATCCCAGTTGTCCACACCCGGAATGTGGATCACTGAGAGTGAGCAGTTGTGCGACTCCGCCCATTCCAAAATCCGAGACACCTTCCTCATTGCTAGGGAGCTTCTTGTACCCACCTGATGGTTGATGTAAGCCACCAAGGTAATGTTGTCGGTCTGGAATCTGATGAAGCTGAATGACCCCAGAGGAGGCCACGCCTTTAGAGCATTGTAGATTGCTCGAAGTTCTAGAATGTTTATTGGGAGGAGATAGTCCTCCCGGACCCATTTTCCCTGTGCCATCCTGGCACCACTAACAGCTCCCCATCCTGCCAGACTCGCGTGCGTGGTCACAATCTCCCAGGACGGTCTCCCCAGGGATAGTTGTTCCGGACGGATCCACCAAGAGAGGGAGTTTCGAGTCTGAACGTCCAGGGATATCTGCTGTGATAGATCGGAATGATCGCTGTTCCACTGTCTCAACATGCACAACTGAAGAGGTCTGAAATGGAACCTGGCGAATGGAATGACATCTATGTTGGAAACCATGAGTCCTATAACCTCCATACATAGGGCCACCGAGGGACTTGAGGAGGACTGAAGAGCCAGACAAGAGGACGCAATCTTCCTGCGTCGCTTATCTGTGAGAAATATCTTCATGGATATAGAGTCTATTATTGTGCCCAGGAACTCCACCCTGTTGCTGGGAACCAGGGAACTCCTTCCTTAGTTGATCTTCCAACCTTGAGATTGGAGCAGGAGAAAAAGGGCCCTCGAGTGATCCTGTGCGAGACTAAATGACATCGCCTGGACTAGGATGTCGTCCAGATAGGGCGCCACAGCAATGCCTCTGGATCTGGCTACTGCAAGTAGCGCCCCCAGAACCTTCATGAAGACTCTCGGGGCCGTTGCGAGACCAAAAAGAAGGACCACAAACTGGAAGTGTTGGTTCAGAAACGCAAATCTCAGGAACCTGAAATAATCCCTGTGGATTGGTACATGAAGGTGTCCCTCTTGTACTAGGGGCAGAATATATCTGATTGTTTCGATTTTGAACGATGGAACAGTCAGAAATTTGTTTAAACACTTTAGGTCTAGTTCCCTTGGACTGATCCACTTTAGCGGCGGGCTGCTGGTGTTGGGCCTTGTCCGCACGAAATGGACAAAAGGTAGGACCCTTAGGCTTAGTCTTCTTATCCTGCGGTAGAAAAGCACCCTTGCCTCCCGTAACCGTGAATATGATCTAATCCAATCCTGGACAGAACAAAATCTTTCCTTGAGAAGGTAGGGACAACAATCTCGACTTAGAGGTCATGTCCGCAGACCATGATTTTAGCCACAGAGCCCTGCGAGCTAAAACGGAAAAACCTGATATTTTCGCATTCAGGTGAATAATTTGCATATTGGCGTCACATATGAAAGAATTGGCGACCTTCAACCCCTTAATCTTTTCCTGTATCTCCTTAATGGAAGTCTCCCCATCGACCATATAACACACGTATTCACACCAATATGTTGCAGCTCTGGAAACCGCGGCCACAGTTGCTGCAGGTTGAAAAACAAACCCTGTGTGCTGAAACATCTTCTTAACATGTTTTCCAACTTTTTATCCATGGGCTCTTTAAACGACAAACTATCCTCAAGTGGGAATAGTCGTCCACTTTGCGAGCGTAGAGATGGCACCATCCACTTTAGGGACAGTTCCCCATAGCTCGAGCTGAGAGTTTGGAGCGGGGAACAGTTTCTTAAAGGAAGAAGATAGGGAAAAGGAAGAACCTAATCACTCCCATTCATTCTTAATAATATTAGCCATCTTAACGGTAACCGGGAAGGTCTGAGGTACCACCCTGTCCTCATATACTTTATCAAGCTTAGGAATCAAAGGTACCTCCGGAAGCTTCGGTTCCGGAACCTCCAGAGTAGAAAGCACTTGCTTCAGCAAAAAGCGCAAATTCTCCATCCTAAACCTAAAGTCAGGCTTCTCCGCAGCCGGAGGCCTAGATGACACGGATTCCGACCCAAAAGGGGCCTCCTCCGAAGAGTCGGATTGGGCCTCATCAGCAGATAACACCCTCTGATATTTCCATAGGCGTAGATAACCCCTGGGCCGGACCGCCAAGATGCGTCCTACGCTTGCGCTTAGCAGAACGTGGTAAAGCATGGATCACCTTTGATACCGCTGTTTGCAGTTGATCCGCAAAATCTGACGGCCAACAAAGATCTCCCGTAAGAGTAATGGTTGGACCCTGGGGCGCTGCATGTGCAATAGGAGATGGATGCAGGGAATGCACCTCACGGGACGGAGAGCCCTCAGAGGTGGACGGCTCAGTAGTACTAGACATCCTCTTATTTTTAGATGTCGCAACATTATCAAGGCATGTGGAACATAGTTGAGCAGGCTGATCTACCAGAACCTCCTCACAATAAACACAGGTATGAGACTTTGTTAAAGAGGGAGTACCCTCTAATGCTTCAGAATCCTCCATAGCTTGCGCTTTTATTACGGACTAGAATTTAATAAAAATAAGGGGCACCTTTATAACCTCCAATGGCCGGGACACTCACCACCTCCTATGACCCGGACTACAGAAACCGCTTAGTTTCTTGCGCCAGTCAAGCAGAAGAAGTTGCCGCCACACCCGGTCACATGGAGTCCCTTACAGGACCACCCCTGCACTAGGGAAGAAAACGCACCAAAAAGGCCGCCCAATACTCCCAGAAGAAAACCTGTCAGTTCCACCATTGCCAGAGCCTCATCTCGCACATAACGCAGCAATGACAAAATAAACAATATTATGTATAAACCCCCCCTGTTTAATAATCCCCCTTCCAGGAATATTCACCCTTGATTCTATAAAGATAAAGGTGCCACACTGTGACCCTGTCTTCTCCGTTATCATTATGATATAATAAAATGAAACAATCTTACCAGAATCTATGCCGTGGAACAGGAACACGGCCCTTTAAGTGTGACAGGTTAGTAGCATCGCTCCTGACATGGACTTGAGTGTAGAAAGCAGGCAGCAAAACTCGTCAATGCTAATTACTTATGGAGCTGTTAGTAAAGATGGTTTCACCCAGGCTCTCACTGAGAGGCTGACAGGACTACTTAAAACTTCAGTCCCCTTCCGAAGAGTACTACCCTCCATAAGAGACTACTTCGAATCTTCTGGCACTTCTCTGCCATCCTCCTGTGACGAAAGGCAAAGAATGACTGGGGGATGAAGGGAGTGGGGGAGGTATTTAAGCCTTTCGCTGTGATGTCTTTACCTCCTCCTGGTGGCCAGGTTCTTATTTCCCACAAGTAATGAATGCAGCCATGGACTCTGCTCCCATTTAGATGGAAACATATACAGCATATAGCTACGCGTTTCTCAGCGGCACAGCACCGTTTCAACAGGCTATAGTATACTAAAAAACTGCTGTTTATTTAAAAAACATCCTAACCAATCAGAATAAGGCCTAAAGACAACACCTACATTGATTATGGTGGAGATCACCTGTAGAAGTTGGGTGCACGTAAATAATCTTAACCCTTTGAGTGCTAATGACGTTTCTCACTCTGGTGCCAATGACGGCTCAGAGCCTTCATGAGCACTCTCCCATCTTGAGGGAGATCTGGGGGTTCCTAACCGCTCCTACCCCGGCAATCATGCGCAACGATCATGCGCTCCTACCCACGACATCACCACGCAACTTTATTTATACTTAACAATGTTAAAAAAAAGTCTGTAAAAAAAAATATTTTTTTTTTCCCCAAAAATAATAAAAACCGTAGAAAATATTAGCACCCAGGTGGGACAGTGCTTAGCACTCAAAGGGATAAAGGGACACTGAACCCAAATTTTTTTCTTTCGTCATTCAGATAGAGCATGCAACTTTAAGCAACTTTCTAATTTACTCCTATTATCAAATTTTCTTCATTCTCTTGGTATCTTTATTTGAAATGCAAGAATGTAAGTTTAGATGCCGGCCCATTTTTGGTGAACAACCTGGGTTGTTCTTGCTGATTGGAGGATAAATTCATCCACCAATAAAAAAGTGATGTCCAGAGTTCTCAACCCCAAAATAAGCTTAGATGCCTTCTTTTTCAAATAAAGATAGCAAGAGAACGAAGGAAAATTGATAATAGGAGTAAATTAGAAAGTTGCTTAAAATTGCATGCTCTATCTGAATCACGAAAGAAAAAAATTGGGTTCAGTGTTCCTTTAAGGCATTCCTTTACAAGATGGTAACCTTAATACAGATTTAAAACAATATTAATGCAGAAAAAAATCATCTCTTTCAAAATACAAATGATAAAGATTAGTTAAAGGGATATTAACCCCACATTTTCCCTTTCATGATTCAGATAGAGCATGCAATTTTAAGCAACTTTCTAATTTACTCCTATTATCAATTTTTCTTTGTTCTCATGTTATCTTGATTTGAAAAAGCAGTAAAAAAGGTTAGGAGCCGGCCCATTTTTTAGTTCAGCACCTTGGTAGAGCTGCTGATTGGTTTGCTACATTTAGCCACAAATCAGCAAGTGCTACCCATGTTCTGAACAAAAAATGGTCTGGCTCTAAAGCTTATAGTACTGCTTTTTCAAATCAAGATAGCATGAGAACAAAGAAAAATTGATAATAGGAGTAAATTAGAAAGGTGCTTAAAATCTCATGCTCTATCTGAATCATGAAAGAAAAAAAATGGGGTTAGTATCCCTTTAAGATCATAGAATCAAAATAATTCCCCACTGTATGTATATATATCTCTCTCTTGCTGTATTAGCCAGACTAAATATTGCCGTACTCTAGATCTCATAAGAGCCCAATATATAAGCATGCAAATACATTAGTATGGAAAATAAATAGTGATGTTCATATAAAAATCATAATAATAATGTTAATCATCATGATAAAATATCCACAGATAATTCTCAACGTTATTATTACTAGCTCATAGACCACTGTCTAGCATGCAACCATATGCCTGAATAAAAATATAAATGCCACCAGTACAAAAAAAAGTACAAAATGGTAATCTTTGCCAAAAAAGATTAATAGGGAAGGGGAGAGGGGGGAGTAAAGAAAGTGTGTTAAGAAAATAAAAATAAGTGCGAAAGACAACATATGCATAGACCGAAGTCTCTATAGTGATGTGATGTCCTCAGAAGGGATTGTGGTGATGTTTTAATTGTATGACAGCCAGTGCAGGAAAAGGGAGGAATATGTGTTTGATATCATAATGGTGTAAAATCAAGTGATATTACTTTGATTAATCTAAAAAAAAAATATATATATATCTATATAAAATAAAGAAATGTACAACACATACACACATTATATATATATATTATATATATATATATATATATATTGACACGATAGTGTAACAAAAATAATAATAATGTATAACCATAATAAATATCAACAATAATATTATTAATTTCAAATGTATGTAAAATATGTAATATTTGAATATAAAACAAATATATAATACTAGTCCTAAAGCCCGTTCACACGGGCCATTTTTTGCAGTACAGCAGTCCCACCCCTTGCGCTCTCTCCCCCCCTCTCTTTTGCTCTCTCTCTCCCCCTCTCTTTTGAACTCTCTCTCCCCCCTCTCCCCCTCTCTTTTGCGCTCTCTCTCTCCCCCCTCTCTTTTGCGCTCTCTCTCCCCCTCTCTTTTGAGCTCTCTCCCCCCTCTCTTTTGAGCTCTCTCTCTCCCCCTCTCTTTTGCACTCTCTCTCCCCCCTCTCTTTTGCGCTCTCTCTCCCCCCTCTCTTTTGCGCTCTCTCTCCCCCCTCTCTTTTGCGCTCTCTCTCTCCCCATCTATTTTGCACTCTCTCTCTTCCCCATCTCTTTTGCGCTCTCTCCCCTCCCTTTTGCGCTCTCTCTCCCCCCTCTCTTTTGCGCTCTCTCTCCCCCTCTCTTTTGCACTCTCTCTCTCCCCCTCTCTTTTGCGCTCTCTCTCCCCCCTCTCTTTTGCGCTCTCTCTCCCCCCTCTCTTTTGCGCTCTCTCTCTCCCCCATCTATTTTGCACTCTCTCTCTTCCCCATCTCTTTTGCGCTCTCTCCCCCTCTCTCTCTCCTCCCTTTTGCGCTCTCTTTCCCCCCTCTCTTTTGCGCTCTCTCTCCCCCCTCTCTTTTGCGCTCTCTCTCTCCCCATCTATTTTGTGCTCTCTCTCTTTCTCCCCTCTCTTTTGCACTCTCTCTCCCCCCTCTCTTTTGTGCTCTCTCCCCCCTCTCTTTTGCGCTTTCTCCCCCCTCTCTTTTGCACTCTCTCTCCCCCCTCTCTTTTGCGCTCTCTCTCCCCCTCTCTTTTGCGCTCTTACTCCCTCTCTTTTGCGCTCTCTCTCTCTCCCCCCTCTCTTTTGCGCTCTTACTCCCTCTCTTTTGCGCTCTCTCTCCCCCCTCTCTTTTGCGCTCTCTCTCCCCCCCTCTCTTTTGCTCTCTCTCTCCCCCTCTCTTTTGTGCTCTTCACCCCTCTTTTGCGCTCTCTCTCTCCCCCTCTCTTTTGCGCTCTCTCCCCCCTCTCTTTTGCGCTCTCTCCCCCCTCTCTTTTGCGCTCTCTCTTCCCCTCTCTTTTGTGCTCTCTTCCATTTCTTTTGCACTCTCTCTTCCCCCTCTCTTTTGCGCTCTGTCTCCCCCTCTCTTTTGCGCTCTCTCCCCCCCTCTCTTTTGCGCTCTCTCACCCCCCTCTCTTTTGCGCTCTTCACCCCTCTCTTTTGCGCTACCTTTCTCCCCCCCTCTCTTTTGCGCTCTCTCCCCCCTCTCTTTTGCGCTCTCTCTACCCCCTCTCTTTTGCGCTCTCTCTCCCGCCCTCTTTTTTGCTCTCTCTCCCCCCTCTCTTTTGCTCTCTCTCCCCCCTCTCTTTTGCGCTCTCTCTCCTGCCCTCTCTTATGCACTCTCTCTCCCGCCCTCTCTTTTGCGCTCTCTCCCCACTCTCTTTTGTGCTCTCTCCCCCTCTCTTTTGTGCTCTCTCCCCCTCTCTTTTGTGCTCTCTCCCCCCTCTCTTTTGTGCTCTCCCCCCTCTCTTTTGTGCTCTCCCCCCTTTTGCTCTCTCTCTCCCCCTCTCTTTTGCGCTCTCTCTCCCCCTCTCTTTTGCGCTCTCTCTTTTGCTCTCTCTCCCCTCCTCTCTCTATCTCTCTCCCCTCTCTATCTCTCTTCCCTCTCTATCCCCTCTCCCCTCTCTATCTCTCTCCCTTCTATCGCGCGACTGCACCCGGTCACGCCCCCTTCACTGCTATTACCATCCGACCACGCCCCCGCTCACGCCCAGCCACGCCCACTTCTGACGCAGATTAGACGACAGCTAGGGACTCAAAGGCCAGGTGTGTTTGTCCTTGTGCTGTCTACTGTGCATGACAGCTTCGGACAAACACACTTGGCCTTTTATATTATAGGATGTGTGAAAGTTGTGTGAATAAATGTGGTGCTAATAAAGGTGTCGCCGACACCTACATACATTTATTAACCCCTAATCTTCTGACCCCAACGTTGCCGCTACTATAATAAATGTATTAACCCCTAAAGCTAAGTCTAACCCTAACCCCCCCTAACTTAAATATAATTTAAATTAAACAAAATTAATTAAACATAATTAAATAAATTAATCCTATTTAAAACTAAATACCTATAAAATAAACCCTAAGCTAGCTACAATATAACTAATAGTTACATTGTAGCTAGCTTAGGGTTTATATTTATTTTACAGGTAAGTTTGTATTTATTTTAACTAGGTACAATAGTTATTAAATAGTTATTAACTATTTAATAACTACCTGGCTAAAATAAGTCCAAAATTACCTGTAAAATAAATCCTAACCTAAGTTACAATTACACCTAACACTACACCATCATTAAACTAATTACCTAAACTACCTACAATTAATTACAATAAAATTAAATAAACTAAATTACGAAAAACAAAACCCACTAAATTACAGAAAATAAAAAAAGAATTACAAGAATTTTAAACTAATTACACCTAATCTAATCCCCCTAATAAAATAAAAAGCCCCCCAAAATAATAAAATTTCCCTACCCTATACTAAATTACAAATAGCCCTTAAAAGGGCCTTTTACTCAGCATTGCCCCAAAGTAATCAGCTCTTTTACCTGTAAAAAAATACAATAACCCCCCAACATTACAACCCACCACCCACACACCCCTACTCTAAAACCCACCCAATCGCCCCTTAAAAAAACCTAACACTAACCCCCTGAAGATCACCCTACCTTGAGCCGTCTTAACCCAGCCGGGCACAAGTGGTCCTCCATACGGCAGAAGTCTTCATCCGATGGCGGCAGAAGAGGTCCTCCATACGGCAGAAGGCTTCATCCAGACGGCATCTTCTATCTTCATCCTTCCGGAGCGGAGCGGGTCATCTTCAATCCAGCCGACGCGGAGCATCCTCTTCAAACGAAGTCCTAACGAAAAATAAAGGTTCCTTTAAATGACGTCATCCAAGATGGCGTCCCTTGAATTCCGATTGGCTGATAGAATCCTATCAGCCAATCGGAATTAAGGTAGGAAAAATCCTATTGGCTGATGTAATCAGCCAATCGGATTGAAGTGCAATACGATTGGCTGATCCAATCAGCCAATAGGATTGACCTCACATTCTATTGGCTGTTCCAATCAGCCAATAGAATGCGAGGTCAATCCTATTGGCTGATAGCATCAGCCAATAGGATTTTTCCTACCTTAATTCCGATTGGCTGATAGGATTCCATCAGCCAATCGGAATTCAAGGGACGCCATCTTGGATGAAGCCATTTAAAGGAACCTTTATTTTTCGTTAGGACTTCGTTTGAAGAGGATGCTCCGCGTCGGCTGGATTGAAGATGGACCCGCTCCGGAAGGATGAACATAGAAGATGCCGCCTGGATGAAGCCTTCTGCCGTATGGAGGACCTCTTCTGCCCCGATCGGATGAAGACTTCTGCCGTATGGAGGACCACTTGTGCCCGGCTGGGTGAAGATGGCTCAAGGTAGGGTGATCTTCAGGGGGTTAGTGTTAGGTTTTTTTAAGGGGGGATTGGGTGGGTTTTAGAGTAGGGGTGTGTGGGTAGTGGGTTTTAATGTTGGAGGGTATTGTATTTTTTTTTTTAGAGGTAAAAGAGCTGATTACTTTGGGGCAATGCCCCGCAAAAGGCCCTTTTAAAGGGCTATTTGTAATTTAGTATAGGGTAGGGAAATTGTATTATTTTGGGGGGCTTTTTTATTTTATTAGGGGGATTAGATTAGGTGTAATTAGTTTAAAATTCTTGTAATTCTTTTTTATTTTCTGTAATTTAGTGGGGATTTTTCCGTAATTTAGTTTATTTAATTTTATTGTAATTAATTGTAGGTAGTTTAGGTAATTAGTTTAATGATAGTGTAGTGTTAGGTGTAGTTGTAACTTAGGTTAGGGTTTATTTTACAGGTAATTTTGTACTTATTTTAGCTAGGTAGTTATTAAATAGTTAATAACTATTTAATAACTATTGTACGTAGTTAAAATAAATACAAAGTTGCCTGTAAAATAAAAATAAATCATAAGCTAGCTACAATGTGACTACTAGTTATATTGTAGCTATCTTAGGGTTTATTTTATTGGTAAGTATTTAGTTTTAAATAGGAATACTTTATTTAATTAAGTTAAATAAATTTTGTTTACATAATATTTAAGTTAGGGGGTTGTTAGGGTTAGACTTAGGTTTAGGGGTTAATAACTTTATTATAGTGGCAGCGACGTTGGCGGCAGATTAGGGGTAAATTAATTTAATATAGTTGCGGCGACATTGGGGGGGGGGCGGATTAGGGGTTAATAACTATAATGTAGGTGTCGGCGATGTTGGGGGCAGCAGATTAGGGGTTAAAAAGCGTAAGATTAGGGGTATTTAGACTCGGGTTCATGTTAGGGGTAGACATTTTTTTGCGTTAGAAGCTGAACACTGCTTTTTTGCAGGTGTTAGGTTTTTTTCAGCAAGCTCAGCCCCATTGTTTCCTATGGGGAAATCGTGCACGAGCACGTTTAGCCAGCTTACTGCTACCGTAAGCAACGCTGGTATTGAGGTGAGATGTGGAGCTAAATTCTGAGGCTTTTCTGAGGCTAATGCCGGCTTGCAGAAAACTCGTAATACCAGCGTTGGCTTAAGGGAGCAGTAAGAAAAAAAGGAGCGTTAGCCCCGCAAGCCTTACCGACAAAAACTCGTAATCTAGCCGATTGTGATTTTTTTCAGCATTAAAGGGACAATCAAGTCCAAAACAACTTTCATTTTTCAAATAGGACATGTAATTTTAAACAACTTTCCAATTTACTTTTATCAACAATTTTTCTTTGTTCTCTTGGTATTCTAGTTAAAAGCAAACCTAGGAAGGCTCATATGATAATTTCTAAGCCCTTGAAGGCTGCCTCTATTTTATTTACTTTTCACAGCAGGGGAGAGCAAGCTCATGTAGGCCATATAGATAGCATTGTGATCACGCCCGTGGCTAGTGGCAGACACTGCACTAATTGGCTAAAATGCAAGTCAATAGATAACTAAAAGTCATGTGATTAGGGGTTGTCAGAAGATGCTTAGAAACAAGTTAGTCACAGAAGTAAAAAGTATATTAATATAATAGTGTTGGTTGTGCAAAACTGGGGAATGGGTAATAAAGGGATTATCTATATTTTTAAACAACAAGTCTGGTGTTGACTGTCCCTTTAATATTGTTTTAAATCTGTATTAAGGTTATTAATGTTACCATCTTGTATAGGAATGCCTAAAGATTATTTACGTGCACCCCACTTCTACAGGTGATCTCCACCATAATCAATGTGGGTGTTGTCTTTAGGCCTTATTCTGATTGGTTAGGATGTATTTCAAATAAGCAGCAGTTTTTTAATATACTATAGCCTGATGAAACAGTGCTGTGCCACAGAGAAACGCGTATCTATATGCTATATATGTTTTTAACTTTTTAATAAATGGTTTTAAACATCTGCTGCTTATCGTCATTTGAGAATTTGGTGCCTGGTTGCACTAGTTCCACTTCCCCCACAGTGGTGTGAATACCACCACTTTGGAGGATTATCCGGAAGCTCTGCTGCCCTCCTAGGCTGTTGGGAGTTGGCTGGGATGTCTTTGCCTCCTCCTGGCAGCCAGGTTCTTATTTCCCACAAGTAATGAATGAAGCCGTGGACTCTCCTCTCCACGATGGAAACAAAATTATCCGGTAAGCATAATTTATGTTTTTTTAACTTTTTAATACATTTAAACATCTGCTGCTTATCGTCATCATACCATTTAAGTATTTGATATTTGGTGCCTGGTTGCACTAGTTCCACTTCCCCCACCGCGATTTGAATACCACCACTGGAAGATTATCCGGAAGCTCTGCGGCCCTCCTAGGCGTACATTGTCTTGCTGTCGGGAGTGAGTCTGCCGGACAACTTTGTGGATCCGGCTTGCCTGTTTGGCCCTGACTAGTGCCTTCCTTCATGTGAGTAGGACCGATTCACCTTGTCTGGTCTACCATACGAGGCGCCTTCTACTTTTATCATTTTAACTTTCCCGTTTACTTCTATTATCAAATTTGTTTCATTCCTTTGGTATCATTTGATGAAGGATCAGCAATGCACTACTGGTTTCTAACTGAACACATGGGTGAGTCAATGACAATAGGTATATATATATATATATATATATATATATATATATATATATATATATATATGTCAGTCCAGAGGCACAGGCACTCAGTGGTCTTAGATAAAAAATTTGTTTCATCAAGTTAAAAAAGACATAACGTTTCGGCACATTGCTGTGCCTTTGTCAAATGTCCAACAGATACAACAAGAGACCTAAAAATAATGACAAACATGCATCAAAACACTCCTTATATACATATCTATTAACCACCGTAGTTTAAGCGTACCGCCATCAAACACATGTGTGTGATGTCATCAGAATGTGCCAACGTGCGTAACGTCATGACGTATGTACCGGCGTTGCCATGGCGATGTTGTATACTGACACTAGCGGTTATGAGTAAAAGAGGAGTGCTTATATTAATCACATGATATGGCTGCTGCAAGAGCTCTGGGAACAAAAAATAAACTAAATGCATAGCAAAATAAGATGCAAATATCACCCTATAAAGGATAACTATAGCATCGTAAATGGTCCCATACTTAAGGCAGCACATAGCATGTGATAAAAAGCAAAAGAGATTAAAATGGAAACAATGCAAATTTAGGAACAGTATGGCATGTATAAGTTATTTATAATGGAAACAAATACAAACTGATAAGTAACACTAAAAGTTGAGCAACCAATATTAGCATATATCAGAAACCTATATATATTATATAAAAGGACATAAGGCCACTTCATGGCCCAATGGAATATGTTAGAAACTTTGATGAGCAGTGAGAACCCAATGATGGTGCAATTAGAAGCACAGCGAAGAGTAAGAGAAAGTCTCATTGAACCAATGGAGAAAATGTGGATCCAGTCCTATGTCACATCCTTCAGTAGAAGGGGCTGAAGTCCTGGGAGGTATTGAGGCCTCTTGGGGCCAAAGTGTCCAACCGATAAATCCACTTGTTTTCAAGTTGTAACAATTTCTTCGCTCGATTACCACCCCTAGACATAGGGGGTACATGGTCGATCAACATAGATCTCAAACTTGAAACAGCATGTTTAAACTTAGTAAAGTGGCGTGCTACAGGCTGATCTGATTCACCTTTAGTAAGTGCCTCACTTATGGCACAAAGATGATTGGCCATCCGCTCCCGGAAGGTGGTCACAGTTTTACCAATGTAGACCCTTGAGCATGGACGAATCAACATGTATACTACAAAGGTGCTTGTACAAGATAACCAATGGCATATCTTATATCTGTGGTGGTTGTGTGGATGTTGTAATGTATTGCTCCTAAGCATACCATTGCAGGTGATGCAACTCCCACATAGAAAACAGCCCACCTTAGCTAATTTTAACCATGTCTCCTTCTTATAGTGTTTTACAGGATCAGATTTGACCAACAGGTCTCTTAGATTATTTGCCCTGCGGTACACTATCCTGGGGGCAGAAGTCCTCTGAAATGGAAGTGTGGGATCAGTCTCTACCACCGGCCAATGTTGCCGCACAGCCTTTGTCAAATGCAGCCACTAATCAGCAGCTAGAACTTAAGTTCTTTTCCGCTCTTGAGCTTACCTAGATAAACCTTTCAGCAAAGGATAACAAGAGAAGGAAGCAAATTAAATAATAGAAGTAAATTGGAAAGTTGTTTAAAATTGTATGCTCTGGAAGTAAATTGGAAAGTTGTTTAAAATGACATGCTGTAGTTCCGGGGGGAGGAGACTGTGTGCAGGACGTGCTGTGAGCACCTCTCTCTAAAACTCCTACCATAGCCATTGGCGGCTAAAATTCGCGCCGACCTTCGTTCCAAGGCGGTGGCTAAAATTATCCAAGGGATACCGGACCCCGGCTCCATATCGGTGCAGCTACAACGCATCGTGCTTGGCCATTATAAACTTTGACTCCCTGTAATTTCACACTAGGATTAGGAACCATACACGCATTCCCCCACCCCTCCCACCGGTGTTGCGAGAGGAGGTGGAAGGGACACTGGATATCAAGACCCAAGCTAAGATTAGGCGAAAAGTCAAGAACGGGTACCTTTTCTTCGACCCCTGATTTAACTTTGGTGCAAGGAAATCACTTGGTCCCTCTCAACTTACCCTGCTCTTACCTGCTTCCTGGGGGCATCGATGCAGTGGAACCTGTCAGCTGTCCGCTGGCCTCCAATGGGAGGCGCACACAAGGATCACTGAGACGCCGGCTGGTGACGTCGGACGACGGACGCTGCGCTACCCACTGACATGGAACGGGAGTGACTGCCAAGCTGTATACTCCACACACCGCTGCTGCTCGTGGAATCTCGGCAGCCCCCGTCTGCAAACCGTGTCTAGTGGGTTCTGGAGGCTGTCGCAGCCTACGCTCCGGATTTTCCTGAGAGGGGCCAATATCTGCATCATCTGAGGAAAGCTGAAAGCCAGGGCTCTGGGACCTGCTGATGCCATTTCACCACTGTGTATGGTATAAGGTACTTTTATTCTGTTGAGGTACAAGTTACTTGGCTATCAGAGAGCTAGTGTGATCCAACATAAATACTTGAAAAGCTGCGTTTAATTTGACCGGACAGAACTTTTCTTTAGACTTTGGAACTAAAGCAGCATTTAAGAGGCTCATAAAGTTTGCCCCCCCTGGCCTGGGGGCCTTCTTTTTCTTTTTTTCCTGCTCTATCCTCCTCATTACTTCACACATAAGGAAGCCAACTGGACATAGGGGGAACTGTGTATTTCCTACAAATCTGCATGAGCCACTAACCCTCCTACCCGTTTCTACTAGATTCTTTCTTGCTTTGCATGACCTAAACGAAGGGTGAAGGGAGAAGGGAGGAAAAAGGAGGGTTTTGCAGCGTCGGAGAAAGACTATCCTATACACTCTGCTAATCAATATTTTGTTTTGTATTTTCTTCTCGATGCTGCAGCTATATTACAACTCACAGGGCCATGGGGAAATTGTTATAGCGGCATAGTTTGCTTTTAAATTTGAAAGTGAAAGGATCTCTGAAATCATTATATGTTTGTGGTTAAAAGCTTCTAAAACCTCTGTTATTAAGGCCTGGTCAGGTATACATGTACAACTTTGAGTGATTGGTTGCTTAATAGGATAAAGTCTCAGTTGTTTTTTCTTTTTTTGAACAGGCAGCCCCCCTTAAATACTGCTTCATCTTTAAAAATTGCTTAAAGAAAAACGTTATTTCTTATGCTATTTCATTGCTGTACATAAACTTTATATATATAGTTGGCTAAGATATAAGACATTCACTATAGTAAACGTGCTCCCCTGGGTTTAGGGAGGGGGAATAGGGACGGGGAGGGAAAGAGGGAATTGAAGTACTGGAGAAATATATCCGTTTCCCCCCTTGTGTTCGTGTTTATTAAAGGCACGTTATGCTAGCCATAGGGGAACAAAAAACTGTACTGTAGTTCCTTTTTTTTTTATTCCTGAAGAGGGGATAGGAATAGGAAAGCTGATATATACATACAACTACAAAAGTTTAAATTTGAGCTTCATTGCCATAAATTTGACAATTGCTTTTTTTCTCTTTTTTTTTTTTTTCTCTCTCTCTTCTTTTTCTTTTATTTTTCCCTTCTCTAGAAAATATTAATATGCCTGATTCATTGTTGTAGTCACAGGGGTATTGGTAAATAGAAAAATACCGCTTACTGAATACTTCTAACTAAGGTTGGGATAGGAATATCCCTGTGACTATAACAATCGTCTTCAGAATATTGGGCTAAACTCTCTAGTGAATTTAAGTCCAAAAACGCAGTTATCTCTGTACACCTTCTTATTATTATAACAATTAAGCTGTTGTTGTATATAAATACCTCACTCTAACTCACATATGTTTGATTGGCTTTAGCTGTAAATTGGTAAAAAAGAGAGGATCAATTTAAGACTTAGTGACTTTATAATCTAGGCAGCTCAAATAATCATCTTTACACTTGCCCTTTTTTATATAAAATCCTTTTCTAAGATTTTAGAAAAAGTCACACTACAAAAACCTCCCCAAACTTATGATCCAATTCAGGAACTTCTGTATCCTGTTTGGAGTTAACAAGTGGTAACTGTTAAAAGTTCTCTAAAAACCTTTACTAATAAGCTTGGGGTAGGCAATACTAGGCTGTCTGGTCTCAACCCTGCCATTGCTTGGGAGAACAGCTGTATCATCACTAACAACTCACATCCCTGGTAGACCACTGCCCTAGTCTTGGGTTCCCCCCCTTTTTTTTTTTTTTCTCCCTCACACAATCACGGCTGGCACTTACACAAATTGTTTTTCACGTTCACAGGTTAATAATATAGTTCTCACTTCCCTTAATTCACTACACCCTCCCCTCTACCCTTCACATTAATAATTTATAATAAATCACCCCATCTCACAATCACATTACACTTCTTCACACTAATATAATCATGTCTTACACTCTGATCTTCAGGTCCATAACTCACAAATCTCACGCAACTAGCTATCCACTTCCCCCACTTAGCTCCCTTCTGTCCTATGGACAGATTTTTAAATACTTCCCTTAAAACTACTTCTCCAAGCATGGCAGGCAGATATAAGGATAAAAAAACTAAAGGAGCCTCAGAAAACATAACAGATATCACTACATCTACCACTAACCCTACTATAGAGGCCCTTAACGCTCAAAATTTGGTTTCCAACATACTTGAAGCTTTGACCCCCAAATTTGAAACTCTGAGATCTGAGATTAAACAGGACATAGTCCAACTCACACATGAAATAAGGCAATTCTCACACAGATTACAAGAGGCAGAACAGAGGGTCTCAGATCTAGAAGATCTTACTACTTTGCATAGTTCTAATCTAGAAGAAACCAACTCTAAAATTCAAAAACTAATGTTAAAAGTTGAGGATCTCGAAAATAGATCTCGAAGGAACAATATAAGGATTATTGGAATACCTGAGGGCAAAAAGTATGAAGATCTCTCCTTATTTGTTACCCAGACCCTAGTACAACTTTTAGAATTGCCTACCTCCCATATAATAATAGAAAGGGCCCATAGAGTAGGCCCACTCTCAACTGATAATAAAGCAAACAGGCCTAGACCAGTAATTGTGCGCTTTTTAAATTTTCTTGATAAAACTAACATACTTCAACAATTCAGAAAGAAACAACCAATCAGTCTAGATGGAGCCAAAATTCTCCTGTTTCAAGACTTCTCAGTTGAGACAGCCTCTAGGAGGAAAGAATTGGCACCAATATGTACAGAACTGATACAAAAAGGATATAAAGCGACAATACTATATCCACATAAACTTAGAATATTTGCTAGGGATAAGGTTTATTTTTTTGAAAATGCCCGTGAAGCCGAAAAATTTAGTTTGGAAATAGAATCTACAACACAAACAGTGCACAGACAGAAGCAATAAACGAATTATAACTAGCTCAATAAGCCTCTATTAGAATCGTAATGGGTTTTCTTAAAATAAAGCAGTCCTCACTAGAGGGCCATTATTGGACCAAGCGCTTAGCAGGGGAGATTTCCTTGCTGAGCATTGAATTGAGACACTGTGGGGTTTTTTTTTTTTTTTTCTCTCTCCTCTTCCCCCCCCTGCTCTTGCCCCTGCTCCCACCCTCTGTTATATTGCCCTATCCCAGGATAGAAAATGATTAAAAGACCAGACAAAGTCAAAATTATATCGTGGAATATAGGTGGTATCTCGACCCCTATCAAAAGGAAAGCAATCGTCTCGCACCTTAGAAAAATGCAGGCAGATCTTGCATTCCTGCAAGAAACACACTTGAGTATAGACGAAGTAAAAAAATTGAAAGGCTCCTGGGTAAAAGAGGTTGTTGCCTCTCCCAGCTTTGGGAAAAAAAGAGGGGTAGCCATACTGATTGGGAAGAGAGTGGGATACGAGTTAATCCATTCTGAAAGGGATCCCGAGGGGAGATATGTGATGATAAAAATCAAAATTCAAGACCAGTTATTTACCCTTTGTAATATATACGCACCTAATACCCTAGACTATGAGTTTTGGGACACGCTTCAATCCAAAATACTAATCTACTCAGAAGGTTATGTGGTATTGGGAGGCGACTTTAATATGGCGCCGCAATCTCCTCTAGATAGGCTTCGAAAAACCAATAAACAAGTTAAACAAAAAAGAGATAATCTTGAAACAAAAATATTTAAAACCCTATTTCAGAATTTAGCTGTAAAAGACATCTGGAGGATTCAACATCCCGATGTCCAAGAATACACCTGCCTTTCTAGGGCCCATAAAACCCTATCCCGTATAGATCTTTTCCTAACTGATGCTAGGTTATGTACAATGAAAATTACTGCAGGAATAACCTCTGTAATTCTATCCGACCACTCTCCTATTTTTTTGGAATTACAGCTAAATAGATCTATAAATGCCTCCACAAGATTTAGATTCCCGCATCACTTGGCCAATGACTCTAAATTTAAGAACCATCTGATCACCAAATTTAAAGAGTATCTTCATTTTAATTCTGAATTTATTGATCGCCCTGAAATATTCTGGGGAGCTGCTAAAGCAGTCCTCAGAGGTGAAGTAACGGCTTATGCTGCCATGATATCCAAAAAATTAAAAAAGAGAGAGAGAGAGGTCACGAACTCTGTGATTAATGCATACAATCGGTATCTGCTACAAAATACACCTTTCCATTGGGCTAAATATATAAAAGCCAAGAGTGAGAGAGATGCCATGGCATTATTAATGGAAACACAGAGAGAATTGAGGTTTCAGGCCAAGCTTTATCGGTTTGGCAACAAATCGGGTAAACTATTAGCTAAGTTAGCTAAGAATGATAATAAGCCTCCTATAATTGAAAAAATTCTCCACCAAGGGAAATCACTGGTTAAAACCGAAGACATTCTAGAGGCTTTTTCGGAGTACTATAGAGATCTGTACTCTGCAAAAACTACAGATATATCTCAGTCCAGACAATTTTGGGGCCAGATTAATTGTCCCTCAATCACAGCAGAAATGAACTCCTTTCTGAATAGCCCGATTTCCAATGAGGAAGTCAGTAAAATGATCCTTGAGTCAGCAACGAATAAAGCAGCAGGACCAGATGGTCTTCCTAACGAGGTATATAAAATTCTAACTTCAGAGATAGCTCCATATCTATGTAAAATCAATTCTTTATTGAAAGCTATGCTATACCAGCTGGCTTCTCAGCCTCTTTTACAACCTTGCTCTTAAAGGGTGGTAAGGACCCTAGTCATAAGGGATCTTATCGACCGATAGCTCTCTTGAATTCCGACTACAAGATCCTTGCCTCAATTCTGGCATGTAGGCTTCAAGGCTGCCTCCCACATATTATTCACAAGGATCAAGCGGGATTCATACATGGTCGTAATTCAGCTTCCAAAATCAGGGAGGTTCTTGTGACAACAGAGCATTTTCAAGTAAGAGAGAGAGAGACAGCGGATAAGAGAGACGCCGCAATAGTTGCCGTCGATGCGGCCAAGGCATTTGACTCAGTTTACTTTAGTCACTTGTTTACCTCCTTAGACAAATTTGGGTTTAGGGATAACTTTGTGAGTTTTATTCACAACTTATACACATGCCCATCTACCAGACTAATAGTTAACAACTCATTATCATCAGATATTGTAATTGAAAGGGGAACGCGCCAGGGGTGTCCTCTGTCTCCCCTTCTTTTTGACATTTCCATAGAGTCTCTAGCAATAAAGATTAGACAGAGCATCGAGGGCATTAATTTTGGTGAATATGAATTGAAGGCTGCACTTTACGCGGACGATATTCTCCTTTATATCTCAAACACAAAGTCAAATATTCCTAAACTGCTTAGTATCATTCAACAATTTGGCTCCTTTTCTGGGTATATGGTCAACACTTCCAAATCGGAATTATTTTGGCTAAATAAAAATAGGGAATCAATCAAAGACAGTCCGTTTAAGGAGGTCTCTGATTCATTTAAATACCTGGGCATTAATATACCAGTAAGTTTTACTGATTTGTATAAAGCTAATATAATACCCACATTAACAATGATCTGTGAGAGACTGAAGTCTTGGCAAGGATTACCCATTTCACTATCTGGGAGAATAGCCATCTATAAAATGATCCTTCTTCCGAAACTCTTGTACATATTACAAAATACCCCACTAATTTTGTACGGAAAAGACATTAGGTTGTTAAATAGGGCAGTCGGGAAATTTCTTTGGCAGGGGAAAAAGGCAAGAATTTCTATTACAAAACTAACCTTGGCAAGGGAACATGGGGGTCTAGCTTTGCCGGATATTAAGCAATACAATTTGTCTTTTCTGGCAAGAACAGTATCGGATTGGATTCTCTCCAAAGATTATGTCACCAACATTTTATTAGAATCGAATATCTGTTACCCATATTCTCTCACTGGTTTGGTGCATTGTCTACCTAAGTCTTTACCCCCTGAAATTAAAAAGCTTAAAAGCATTCTGAACCCGATTAAAGCCTGGTGGAGAATAGGGTCTACCCTAGGATTGGATTGTGGCGTGTCCCAGCATTTATCAATAATAGGAAATCCAGGGTTTCGGCCTGGCTTGGAGTTGGCTGTGTTTGACAGGTGGTCCCAACTAGGATTGGTAAAAGTTAAACAAATATTTGAAAATGATTCAAATGTTATAAAAACATTTGAACAATTGAAAAATGAATTCAAACTTTCGCATAAAGAATTTTTTGCATATTTGCAACTTAGGCATTATGGACTTAAGATTACTAGGAGCACAAATTGGTCATGGACTCTAGGAGAAATTGAAAAATGGTTGACTCTGATAAAAGCTGGACGTATGTCAATCACTCCCTGTTATGCACTTCTTAATGCCAACAAGGGAACTCCCTTGTTGGAGCATATAGCAATGACTTGGTCCAGGTTAATTCCCTCAGAAATGATAGTGTCAAATAATGTTCAGAGATCAATAGATCGGGTTTCTAGGGCTACTCTCTCTGCTACGTGGAGGGAGGCACACCTTAAAATCCTACACAGAACATATTTTACCCCAGCCCTAGGTCACAAAATACATAACTCAGAATTTAAGGCTTGTCCAAAGTGTTCCCTAGTAGCAGCGGATCTGGTCCATATGCTTTGGAACTGTCCAAAAATACGCCAATTCTGGTACAGAGTTGAATTTTGGCTCAATAAGAATATCGAGGCTCCCCCTCTGGTACTCACTTTGACACAGATTATTTTCTGTGTTCAATTTGAAGCACGGCAACAACCTCAAGAAAAATTAATTATTCTCACAATATTAGCTGCTAGATACCTGATTCTTAAGTATTGGAAGAGCTCAAAGACTCCCTCAATTTCTGAGGTAAAAAATTGTTTGAAGAAACAATGTATGATCGAGCAAAGAGACACTAATATTGATAATGAAGAAGACATAAAATCTTTTTTCCTGAAATGGTCAGTCTTCATAAAAGGCTATCCAACTAATGAAATAGATATGTTAATTTTTCCTTTCAGGAACTCAGAATTGGTGTTGCTCAATCTGTGGTAGGGGCTGGGGTTGGAGCTGGGGGGGCATGGATGGATTGGTTATATGATCTAAGTTACCCGTTTTTTTTTTTTTTTTTTTCTCTCTTTCTTTCTTTGTTTGTTTTTTTTGTTGGGTGAGGGGGAAGTTAATCATGGGAAGAAAAAGAAAATGAGGTTTAATATAATCTATATATGTTAGCAAATACAATCAATGTAATATGGTAATTTGATTTATTATTTATATAGCTTGGTACGATAAGATACTATGTCTATGATGTAATAGACAGAAGTGACACGTATCAAAATGTTATTTCCATGTATTTTTTGTTTATATTTTTCTTTTTCCCTATTGTGCTTGTTATGCTCTGATTTACGTATTATGTATTGTATTTGACCTCAATAAAAGTGATTAAAAAAAAAAAAAAAAAATTGTATGCTCTGTCTAAATCATGAATGTCTAATTATGACTTTACTTTCATTTTAAAGCTAGTAAAAAGGCACAGTGACCTGCAGAACTTTCCTTAGAAAAGGCAAATGTGTCAACATAAAAAGTATGCAAAGAGGATTAAATAGATGCCTTACAAATTTAAAAGCCCAAGAGGTGGCAAATGCTCTAGTAGAAAGAGCAGTAATTCCCCACTACCAAGTATGGTTTGCGAATCAAAGCTTTAAACCAAGCTGGTAAGGTAATTGCTGTCGCTTTTTGTCTGTTCTTTATCAAAGGGACAGTCAAGTCCAAAAAAAACTTTCATGTTTCAAATAGGGCATGTAATTTTAAACAACTTTCCAATTTACTTTTATCACCAATTTTGCTTTGTTCTTTTGGTATTCTTAGTTGAAAGCTTGACCTAGGAAGGCTCATATGATAATTTCTAAGCCCTTGAAGGCTGCCTCTAATCACAGGCTTTTGTATTTGCTTTTCACAGCAGGGGAGAGCTAGTAACTTCAGGTAAACCCTATAGATAACATTGTGAGCACGCCCGTGGATTGTGGCAGACACTGCACTAATTGGCTAAAATGAAAGTCAATAGATAATAAATAAAATGTCATGTGATCAGGGGGCTGTCAGAAGATGCTTAGATACAAGTTAATCACAGAGGTAAAAAGTGTATTATTATAACTGTGTTGGTTATGCAAAACTGGGGAATGAGTAATAAAGGGATTATCTATCTTTTAAAACAACAAAAAATCTGGTGTTGACTGTCCCTTTAATAAAGAAGAATTTCTAAATTGTTTTGTGACCTGAAGTTAAAAATGCAAGATACTAACCATATTCAAGTTGTGAAGTAATCTCTCTTTAGCATTCTTTGGAGCTGGACAGAGAGATGGAACCATATTTTTGTGATTAATGTTTTCCGGAGATACAACTTTTAGAAGGAAAGAATAAAAGGTTCTTAAAACCACCTTGTCCTTATGAAAAATCAGGTAAGTGGTATGATGGAGTTGAGAAGAAAGTTCAGACACTCTTCTGGCCAAGGAAATGTCAAGAGAAAAAGAGCCTTCCAAGATAACAGATGAATATCAAGACCATGCATAGTTTAACAACGCTGTGCAGAAGAACTCTTAAAACCAGGTTAAGGTTCCACAATGGAACTCTTAAAACCAGGTTAAGGTTCCACAATGGAGAATCTGGTCTGATAACCTATCTAACCAACTAAAGCCTGGACAAAGGCTTGAAATTCATGGAGTCTAGAAATACTTTTGTAGTACAAGATAGAAATACTATCACTTGATTAGAGATTCAGTTCTTCTTAAGCTGGGGTTTTCAAAGTTTAAGGGCTAGATTACAAGTGGAATTTACATCTGATCCAGGGTTCACACAAGCGTTGATTCTGCTCAACCAAAAGAGCACTTCACTCACGTTTCAATTTGTAATTTGTTACTCCTGTTAAAGATCAAGACAACTAATACAACATAGTCTCTGAGCAATTTCGACATCAGTGCTTATCTCCCACCTTCATCTAGCCCTTTGTCTTATCCAACCACAACATGTAAAGTCTCAGTGTCAGCTCTTAAAAAAAGCTCTATGTTTTGCAAAGTCATCTGCTGCTTGTGGTTCCATAGTATAGTGAGAAGTGTCACTGCTCCCGCGCCTCCCCTTATATGCTCTAGCGTCCCCTTAGGGAGGCCCGACTCACATTTTGAAAACCACTGTTCTAAAGGGACCAAATCAAGCAAGCATTTTTAGAACTTAGTAGAGCACCTGTTTGCTGTTATGACCTGCTGCAAATGAGATGCATAGCCAAACACCAGCTTCTGGCAGCGTTGCTGAGCAATCTTAGCTCATTTCTCATGAGCAATGGCCTCCAGTTCAGTAATATTCCTGGGTTTTGCATGCTACAACCGCATTCTTTAAATCCCACCAAAAATGTTCTATGGGGTTCAAGTCAGGTGACTCTTATTGCCACTGCAAAATCTTCCAGGACTTCTTCTGCAACCAAGCCTTTGTGGAATTTAAGGTATGCTTGGGATCATTGTCCTGTTGGAAGGTCCAATGACGCTCAAGCTTTAGCTTTCTCACAGATGACATGCTGTTTTCTCCTTCAATGAAACTTCAATGAATCCATTTTGCCTTCCACACACTGCAGGTTTCCAGTGCCAGAGGATGCAAAGCAGCCCCAGAGCTTAACTGTAGACAGAGTGTTCTTTTTAGCATATGCTTCATTCTTCTTCCTCCAAACATACTGCTGATCCATCGGGGCGAAAAGTTCCAGTTTTGTTTTGATCGATCCACAGACCAGAATCCCAAAACTTCTGTGGCTTATTTATATGATTTTGAGCATATTGGAGCCGACAATTCTTGTGCTTTAGGGTCAGTAGTGGTGTACGTCTTAGAGTTCTGGCATGGAAACCTTCTGCGTTTAGTACGAGCCATACTGTGCAAACCGAAACCTCAGTGCCTGTTGCCACCAAGTCTTGCTGCAGGTCTTTTGCAGTCACTCAACCTACCTTCTCAGAAATCTGGTTGTAGCCATTGATAGCTTCCCTTTCCTGCCCGTCCAGGTAGTGTAACTACAGTTCCTCTAACTTTGAACTTACGAACTATGCTTCCAACGGTGTCTCTAGGAACAGTCAGTGTTTTGAGAATGCAGAATTCAATAAAAGTTGCATTTTCAGTTGCATTGGGGTAAACCACTTGAAGGATTCGTTGTGTTGAGCTACTTCAATTGCTTTTGTTTGATTTGTTCATTGCAAACATCTGAAATTTTGACAATAAACCTGATTTGCAATAGGGGTTGAATAATTTTGATTACAACTGTACAAGGGTTTAATGGCCCCCATAGCAATCCTTTCTAATTCCAGTATGTAGTGCTGTGCATGACTTTGTTGGTTTTCACATTTGAAGGTTGTTCAGTCCATTTGAAAATTCTGCAATGACCAGCTTTTTTTGCATCATTCATTTGTGGCACAATGACACAAATTGGCATAAATATTCCATTTAAATTATCAAACATATTTTCTCCTGATTATTGGCCATTTTCTTATTCTACAGCATTCTATCACCCTACAAAATACACAGCCCTGTGTGCTCAACAGCACTAAGCCAGCTGCACAGCCTTCAGAGACAAGTCTGGGTTTAAAGCCCCTAGCGAAAACTACAAAAAAAATTAATCAACACTCAGCATTCTCTTAAAAGCACACAGCTAATATTAAAAGTTAACGTGAAAGAGTTAGTTACAGCATCTGGCCAAATGGTTTATGCCCAGGACCACTTTAAGGTCTCTTCCCTCTGGGGTCAATATCTACAGTCACACAATGCATGCTTTCAAACAAACTCAGAACTACAATAGGGTGCACAAGCATTATGTTATTTCCCTAGACATATGCAAAAATTGCAACTATTGTAGAGTGGAACTAGATACAGTGTTTTCCAGAGGCTTGAATACTTATTTTCCAGGAACTACAACCTGCAGAACCTTCCTGCCAAAAGGCTGCCTCAGTCGAGGTAAATACATCAAAAGGAGAAAATTTAGTAAACGTGTGCACTTACTAACAAATTGCAGCTAAAAAAACCCAGCTGTGGCCTGTTGGCCTTTACGTTCCCCTGAGAACAAAACAAATAAACAAGAGGGCAGGAGGAAGTCCTTAATAGCTTGCAAACAGATGATCAACACCCTGACCACAACCAAATTATAAAAACAAATCTCTTGTTTGAAGATTTGGGGATAGGTCAAATGGAGGGGGTCACAATTTCCTGATTAATATTTCTCGATGAAGCTACCTTGGGTAAGAAACTGGACAAAGTATGCAAAACTCTGATGCCCTCCTGACCAAAGAAATACCTAACAGAAACAAAACCTTCCTAGACAACAGCTGAAGGTCCAATGCGCGCATTGGTTCAAATGGAACCCAGAGATTTTAAGACTCTTTAGACCTTGACCAAGATTCCATGGGAGAGTAATTGGGTTGATAACAGGTCTGATTCAAACCAGATCCTGAACAAAAAACTTGAATATCTGGAAGTCTAGCAAGCTTTCTATGTAATAGGATTGAAAGCGCAGAAATAAGATCCTTCAAGTGCTGGCCAAAAAGCCCTTGTCTAAGCCATCTTGAAGAATGGTAAAATTAGGGAATCCAAAAGGAATTCCAAGTATAGCCCTGTTCCAGACACCAAGCAAAATACACTTCCATAACCTTGTGGGAAATCTTCCTAAAACTAGCTTATGAGACTGATTCAAGGTACCACTGAGAAAGAAAAACCCCTTTGGGAAAGAAACAGTTGCTCAACCTCCAAGCAGTCAAACTGTGAGACTGAAGATTTTGATAAAAGAAAGGACCTTGAGTCAATAGATTTGGACGTTGAGGAAAACGTTAAGGAGGAACGCTGGACATCTGAACCAGATCGGCATAACAATACCTGCAGGGCTAAGCAGGAACTATTTGAATTGCTGAAGTATGTTCCTGTTTTATTCGAGCAATCACCCTCAGGAGAAGCACAATTGGTGGAAACAGATAAACTAGATTAAACGACAAAAGAACTGCTAAAGCATCCCACTTCGCCACCTGTTAGGTGGCGTATCTCAATCCCCCAGACTTTTCCGTATGTTGAGATTGACGGTGGTGTTGCACACTAGCCGTAGTGTGCAATGATAAATAGAAGGAGGCAAAGCCGTGTGGACAGGGGCAAAGATGTATGCTCCTGTCCGCTGGACTTTGATAAATCTTGGCCATAATGACAGCACAGAATTCACAATTATAATAATAAAATGGACGGTAGTTTAGTGGAGAAAGTGCAATCCCCCAAAACTGCATAAAAAGCAAGATACAGGTAGCTGAACATTTTCTAAATTATTACAACATTTTGGGAAAAATGTATAAAATACACCTTATAAGGAACCCTCTTGTCCGAGTATAGATATCTTACCCCTCCTGTGTAGCGCTTCCCAGGAAAAACAGGGCATCTGATGCACATGATGGCCTCCACCCGTTTGAAGATAGAGCAGCAAGCATGCAAAAAGGACAAAGTGGCGTGAAAAATACTTAAGTCTCTCTTAAACCCTTAAATTTTACCCCCAGCACCTGCTTAATGCTTACATAGTAAAAAACAGCAAGCAGGAGCACTAATAATGCACAACACAGTGGTGAAAGAATATAAAACCGGAGCACACATTTAAAGGAGCCACGCCAGATAAATAGGAAAAACAAAAATGAAGGCTACTGAGCAACAGTACAAAAAAATCTCTCTTTAATCCATTAAAAAAGTAGATACATGTTCACAACAGAAGGGCTGAGCTATCTTACGCATTTCATGCCGTAAGGCGCTTACTCATATATACTGAGAACAAGTAAAACCGCCAGTACATTTAAAGGCTGAATCACCAGACAGGGTCTGTAAATGATGTAATTTACGGCTGTCATACAGACAAAATACGCATACTGTGGTGTACAAACCCTTTAAAAATGTAGTAGGTCTAAAATCAGAATCATCATTACTTGCAGTGATGGCAAAAAGAACACACATAATATGATCATTAATAATGAACTAACAGTTCAAACTGATAATAAAACAATATACAAATGTAAGTAGGTCCAATATGCAAAATACGGTAAGAGTTAAAGTCATATAACAAAGCTCATATTATTAGACAGGTGTCTATCAAAAAACATCACTGTAATCAGAAAAGCAATAACATATTTGACCATTTTTAAGTAAATAAGCAAGTTAAATGGACAATATAGAGATTTGTGTACTAACAAACGTTTATGGTCTAGGCTATTTATTATATATTGTACAGAGCAGACTCTAGACTGTAAATGCAACTATAGATGAAGTATGAGACTTACAAACTGATACATGTCATAGTGAAAACTAAAGTACAACATAATACCTCATACTGTAGCCTTTAGAACACACACAAAGAAAGATAGGACTTAGTCTACAAAATACTGCATGTCCCACTCTAAGTTCATACCTAACGGTGATTTCGTTCTTAACTTATAAATCCAAAAGAGTTGTTTTTTGTCAAGAATCTTGACTATGTCGCCACCTCTCTGTGGAATCCTAGCTAAATCAATAATTTTTATTTTAAAGTTGGGGACATAAGTAAAATGCAAGAGGTTAAAGTATTTGGCCACAGCTGAATCTTTATTATAGTTTTTTACATCTATAAGATGTTCTCTGACACCGGATCTAAGGACCCTGGTCGATGGACCTACGTACTGTGCCCCACACAACTGGCAATCCAACAGATACGCTATATGATCAGTGAGACAGGTGGCATAGAATCTAATATCAAAGCATTCTCCTGTTACTAGTAAACTTATTTGTAAAATCCATATTATTACACGTTAAGCAGTTAGTCAAATGAGATCCCTTACCCCTAAGCCAAGTGGTTTTGGCTGTTGCTTTAGAGGCAACCAAACTAGGGAAGCCAAGGTAGACGGTTTATTGGCTACAAACGTACAAATTTTTACATATGTTTGTAAGATGTCATCACCAAATGTTTTTTTTTTTAATGATGTTACATATTATATTATAATTTGAAGAAAATTCTGTAGAGAAAACAATGCTGTTTTTATCTAGATACCCTTTGACCACTTCATTCCTTTACAAGCCAAAAAAACAGGAAAAATGCCAAGCACCTGAATTGTTATATAAAAAACATTAAACTTTATTAGTTATCATTAAAAAAGTGTACAAAGAGTGTGGGGTAATCCCCAAAAAAAGACTAACGCGTTTCGGCTATACCAATGAGCCTATGACAAGAGGTTAAATACACTTGATCAGCCTCAGAGTCCCCAAATTGGAACACACGCACAGAACAAGGATTTCAAACATAGAATAATGGGATTATAGGAAATCATAAAGATTTCCCTAAAAATGAGCCTATGATAAGAGGAAAGTGTCACAACTTCCTTATATTTCTTTAATTTCTTAAACAGAAGGGAGGATGACCCACCATTGTTAGGACCAATAATTAATGAAATCATACTCTGAATTCAGGCCCCAAGGTCTCTTAGTTTGGAGCCTGAAAATCCAGTACATTTCTTGCCTTGATAAAATTTTGTAGCGATCCCCCCCCTTTTTTGGGGCTGGATTTATTCAATAATCATCCATTTCAGAGAACGACAATCTTTGTCATGTCGCTGTACAAAATGGGTCACCAATATAGTACTACTTGTACCCACCCGGTACAAGTAGTACTCTGAAATGGATGCTTATTGAATAAATCCAGCACCAAAAGATGGGGGGGGGGGTCGCTACAAAATTTTATCAAGGCAAGAAATGTACTGGATTTTCAGGCTCCAAACTAAGAGACCTTGGGGCCTGAATTCAGAGTACGATTTTATTAATTATTGGTCCTAACAATGGTGGGTCATCCTCCCTTCTGTTTAAGAAATTAAAGAAATATAAGGAAGTTGTGACACTTTCCTCTTATCATAGGCTCATTTTTAGGGGAATCTTTATTTATTTATGTATTTATTTATGATTTCCTATAATCCCATTATTCTATGTTTGAAATCTTTGTTCTGTGCGTGTGTTCCAATATGGGGACTCTCAGGCTGATCAAGTGTATTTAACCTCTTGTCATAGGCTCATTGGTTTAGGTGGATTTATTTCCATCCATACATATAAGTTTATTAAGGTTAGGCCATATATGTATGTATTCAGTTTTTTGTCATGTGTTATCTCTCATGCTCCCCCTGTTCCTGTTTTTGTTTTAATTACATATATTTCATTCGGATTTACAGGTATCAACTTTTCATTATGGGTTTTACTACATTCAAGATGGTTTGATATTTGTTCCATATGTGGACTAGAACCTAAATGATACAGAAGTGGGGTTCTAAAATCATAAACATATATATATTTTTTAATTAGTCCTGTATATATGTTCACCTGGGTTAGATATTAAATGAACAGGGAAAAGGCTTGGTGTATATTTGCGTTATATTTGCAACTTGCGATTACTAATAATACTAGTATATCTTTTTCAGCCTCTGTACCTTTAATATCTGATCAGCAAACCCTCCAATGGTAACAGAGCACTGGATATTTAAAGCAGTGTGTCAGTTTGTGTTTTAGGGACTATGAGTACGTCTCTCCTAGCCGAAACGCGTTAGTCTTTTTTTGTGGATTACCAAAATGATAACTAATAAGGTTTAATGTTTTTTTATATAACAATTCAGGTGCTTGGCGTTTTTCCTGTTTTTTTGGCTTGGAATTGTTTGCCACAAGCCGGCACCTAGCTGCATTGCCCACCGGAGCTACCCTGAGTAAGTGAGAACAGCTTCAAGAGCTCATCGCCTTTAGTGGAGCCGCTTATAAACAGTACCCGATAGAGCGGTCTGGGGTTTTTGGATTTCTCTACCTGATTACCAGAGTATAGATGCAGGAGTGACACGGAGGATACGTCCCCTCGTGCGGACCAATTGGAGTGACGAAAGGACAGCACACGTGGTTCCCTGCATTCGGAGGACGCCCAGGTGTGTGAACGCTCGATCCGCGGATGGTGGACAGGCTGGAGCCTGGGAGAGCATAACTTCTAGCCGGTGAGAGTTTCAGCGTCCTTGAGAAAGGAACTTTTAAGTTAACCAAAGTTAAAACTGTTATACTGAATGCTTGGGTATGCACGAAGGAGCCTTTACAATCAATCTGTACGCAAGATACTGGGGCTGCCGTTTTCCTGTCACTGTGTGTCCGCAAAGAGATATATAAATCTTATTTGACTGTTTGGTATAATACTCAAATTCTCCCTAAGATAAGCTCATCGGGTACTGTTTCCTGTATAAGGCTGAACGGAAGCACATACAATACTAGTGCTGTTTTTTGGACTGAATACTTGAATACATTCAGTGGCTTGTATTACTTAACGTTTTTCCTGAGGGTAGCAATAAGTTTAATTCTAATCCGGTTAATTTACAGTAGGGCAGTTTATTCTACAGTCTAGTTGGGACTCTTTTTCTATTTTTCACTTCATTCCTTTGTCCATTCCCTGGACCTGTACTATCTGCATGACATGTTGTAGCCCCAATTTCTTTGTCCCCAAGCCTCCAGGTTTTTATTTCTTCAAAGACTTTGTATAAGGCCCTCTCATTATATCCTCTAGCTGTTAGCCTGCAAATTAGTTCCTGGCCCCCCTGTACGTAATTTTGGAGGGTACTTGCATTACGTCTCAGCCTAATAAATTGGCTTCTTGGGATAGAACTGACTAAATGCTTAGGGTGGCAGGAAGTGGCATGCAGTATGGTGTTGCCCGCTGTGTCTTTTCTGTAAGTACTAGATATGATCCTATGTGTAACGGGATCTCCGTATAGATGTAGATCCAGAAAATTAACTCCATCATAGTTCAAATCCTCAGTGAATCTGAGGTTAACGTCATTGTTATTGATGACAGTTAGAAAATTGTCAAATGAAAAATTATCCTTGACAATAAAAATGAGATTATCGATATACCTCCTGTACAAAAGGATGTTTGACCTGAAAGACTCATCAATATCATAAATGTGTTGGAGCTCCCACCTACCCACAAACAAATTTGCATAAGAGGGGGCGAATTTCACCCCCATAGCCGTACCCTGACACTGTAAGTAAAACACAGAGTCAAAGATAAAATAATTGTGGGTAAGTAAAACTCCACAACATCCAAGATAAGTTGTTTGGCCTCATCACTATAGGAGGTTTCATTGTTCATAAAGAACTCCAATGCCCGACACCCATGCACATCAGGTATTGAGAAATAAAGGGAGACAGCGTCAACCACAACCCATTTATATCCCTCCTGCCACTCAAAATCCTTCAAAATATCTAAAAGATGTCTTGAATCTCTGAGATAGCTGTACAGGTTTTTCACCATTGGTTGTAGAATATTATTGATTATTTGGACACAGGCTCCAAAAGGGAGCCTATGCCCGAAATGATAGGACGTCCTGGGGGAGATGAAAGGCTCTTGTGTGTCTTTGGGAGGTAATGAAAAATAGGAATAGTAGGATGTGTGGGTAAACGTTGCCTAGATTGTTCAACAAAAGTTGCCTAGATTGTTCAACGGTCATAATTTCCAAAGTAACTGCCTCATCTAACAACTTGTTAAGCTGACTCGTGAATGTGACTGTTGGATCACAACGGAGTTTGCGATATATAGTCATATCGGACAATTGTCTGTTAGCTTCAGCTATGTAGTCTGTCTTATTGAGAACAACAACATTGCCACCCTTGTCAGAACTTCTGATGACAATGTCGTTGCTCTCAGCAAGGTCCCTTAAAGCCAGTCTCTCCGGTCCGGTGAGGTTGTCTTTATATTTCACAGTTCTAGATGTCTCTTCCAATTTCAAGATGTCTTCCCCCACACGTTTGTGGAAGGAGTTAATAAAACTACCCCTAATTACGTACAGGAGGGTCAGGAACTAATTTGCAGGCTAACAGCTAGAGGATATAATAAGAGGACCCTATACAAAGTTTTGAAGAAAAAAAGACCTGGAGGCCTCGGAACAAAGAAATTGGGGCTACAACATGTCATGCAGATAGCACAGGTCCAGGGAATGGACAAAGAAATGAAGTGGTCAAAGGGTATATAGATAAAAACATAATTTATGCTTACCTGATAAATGTATTTGTCTTGTAGTGTATCCAGTCCACGGATCATCCATTACTTGTGGGATATTCTCCTTCCCAACAGGAAGTTGCAAGAGGATCACCCACAGCAGAGCTGCTATATAGCTCCTCCCCTCACTGCCATATCCAGTCATTCGACCGAAACAAGCCGAGAAAGGAGAAACCATAGGGTGCAGTGGTGACTGTAGTTTAATTAAAATTTAGACCTGCCTTAAAAGGACAGGGCGGGCCGTGGACTGGATACACTACAAGAGAAATAAATTTATCAGGTAAGCATAAATTATGTTTTCTCTTGTTAAGTGTATCCAGTCCACGGATCATCCATTACTTGTGGGATACCAATACCAAAGCTAAAGTACACGGATGATGGGAGGGACAAGGCAGGAACTTAAATGGAAGGAAGCACTGCCTGTAGAACCTTTTTCCCCAAAACAGCCTCCGAAGAAGCAAAAGTATCAAATTTGTAAAATTTGGAAAAGGTATGAAGCGAAGACCAAGTCGCAGCCTTGCAAATCTGTTCAACAGAAGCCTCATTCTTAAAGGCCCAGGTGGAAGCCACAGCTCTAGTGGAATGAGCTGTAATCCTTTCAGGGGGCTGCTGTCCAGCAGTCTCATAGGCTAAACGGATTATACTCCGAAGCCAAAAAGAAAGAGAGGTTGCCGAGGCCTTTTGACCTCTCCTCTGTCCAGAGTAAACAACAAACAGGTTAGATGTTTGACGAAAATCTTTAGTAGCTTGTAAGTAAAACTTCAAGGCACGGACTACGTCTAGATTATGCAAAAGACGTTCCTTCTTTGAAGAAGGATTAGGACATAATGATGGAACAACAATCTCTTGATTGATATTCTTGTTAGAAACCACCTTGGGTAAAAACCCAGGTTTTGTACGCAGAACTACTTTATCTGAATGAAAGATCAGATAAGGAGAATCACAATGTAAGGCAGATAACTCAGAGACTCTCAGAGCCGAGGAAATAGCCATCAGAAAAAGAACTTTCCATGATAGAAGTTTGATATCAATAGAATGAAGGGGTTCAAACGGAACCCCTTGAAGAACTTTAAGAACCAAGTTTAAGCTCCATGGAGGAGCAACAGGTTTAAACACAGGCTTAATTCTAACTAAAGCCTGACAAAATGCCTGAACGTCTGGAACTTCTGCCAGACGTTTGTGTAAAAGAATAGACAGAGCAGAAATCTGTCCCTTTAAAGAACTAGCTGATAATCCTTTGTCCAAACCCTTTTGGAGGAAGGACAATATCCTAGGAATCCTAACCCTACTCCATGAGTAATTCTTGGATTCACACCAATGAAGATATTTACGCCATATCTTGTGGTAGATTTTCCTGGTGACAGGCTTTCGTGCCTGTATTAAGGTATCAATGACTGACTCGGAGAAGCCACGCTTTGATAGAATCAAGCGTTCAATCTCCATGCAGTCAGTCTCAGAGAAATTAGATTCGGATGATTGAAAGGACCTTGTATGAGAAGGTCTTGTCTCAGAGGCAGAGTCCATGGTGGAAAGGATGACATGTCCACTAGGTCTGCATACCAGGTCCTGCGTGGCCACGCAGGCGCTATCAGAATCACTGATGCCCTCTCCTGCCTGATTTTGGCAATCAGTCGAGGGAGCAGAGGAAACGGTGGAAACACATAAGCCAGGTTGAAGAACCAAGGAGCTGCTAGAGCATCTATCAGCGTCGCTTCTGGGTCCCTGGACCTGAATCCGTAACAAGGAAGCTTGGCGTTCTGGCGAGACGCCATGAGATCCAGTTCTGGTTTGCCCCAACGATGAACCAATTGAGCAAACACCTCCGGATGGAGTTCCCACTCCCCCGGATGAAAAGTCTGACGACTTAGAAAATCCGCCTCCCAGTTCTCTACACCTGGGATATGGATTGCTGATAGGTGGCAAGAGTGAGACTCTGCCCAGCAAATTATCTTGGAGACTTCTAACATCGCTAGGGAACTCCTGGTTCCCCCTTGATGGTTGATGTAAGCCACAGTCGTGATGTTGTCCGACTGAAATCTGATGAACCTCACGGTTGCTAACTGAGGCCAAGCTAGAAGAGCATTGAATATTGCTCTTAACTCCAGAATATTTATTGGGAGGAGTTTCTCCTCCTGAGTCCATGATCCCTGAGCCTTCAGGGAGTTCCAGACTGCACCCCAACCTAGAAGTCTGGCATCTGTTGTTACAATCGTCCAATCTGGTCTGCAAAAGGTCATACCCTTGGACAGATGGACCCGAGATAACCACCAGAGATGAGAATCTCTGGTTTCCTGATCCAGATTTAGTAGAGGGGACAAATCTGTGTAATCCCCATTCCACTGACTGAGCATGCATAATTGCAGCGGTCTGAGATGCAGGCGCGCAAATGGCACTATGTCCATTGCCGCTACCATTAAGCCGATTACCTCCATGCACTGAGCCACCGCAGGGCGCGGAATGGAGTGAAGAACACGGCAAGCATTTAGAAGTTTTGATAACCTGGACTCCGTCAGGTAAATTTTCATTTCTACAGAATCTATAAGAGTCCCTAGGAAGGAAACCCTTGTGAGAGGAGATAGAGAACTCTTTTCTTTGTTTACTTTCCACCCATGCGACCTCAGAAATGCCAGAACTATCTCTGTATGAGACTTGGCAATTTGAAAGCTTAACGCCTGTATCAGGATGTCATCTAGATAAGGAGCCACCGCTATGCCTCGCGGTCTTAGAACCGCCAGAAGAGAGCCCAGAACCTTTGTAAAAATTCTTGGGGCTGTAGCCAACCCGAAGGGAAGAGCTACAAATTGGTAATGCCTGTCTAGAAAGGCAAATCTCAGGAACCGATGATGATTCTTGTGAATCGGAATGTGAAGGTAGGCATCCTTTAAGTCCACTGTGGTCATGTACTGACCCTCTTGGATCATGGGTAAGATGGTTCGAATAGTTTCCATCTTGAATGATGGAACTCTGAGGAAATTGTTTAAGATCTTTAGATCCAAAATTGGTCTGAAGGTTCCCTCTTTTTTGGGAACCACAAACAGATTTGAATAAAAACCCTGTCCTTGTTCCGTCCGCGGAACTGGATGGATCACTCCCATTACTAGGAGGTCTTGCACGCAGCGTAGGAATGCCTCTTTCTTTATCTGGTTTGCAGATAATCTTGAAAGGTGAAATCTCCCCTGTGGAGGAGAAGCTTTGAAGTCCAGAAGATATCCCTGAGATATGATCTCCAACGCCCAGGGATCCTGAACATCTCTTGCCCACGCCTGGGCGAAGAGAGAAAGTCTGCCCCCTACTAGATCCGTTGCCGGATAGGGGGCCGTTCCTTCATGCTGTCTTGGAGGCAGCAGCAGGCTTTCTGGCCTGCTTGCCCTTGTTCCAGGACTGGTTAGATTTCCAGGCCTGCTTGGATTGAGCAAATGTTCCCTCTTGTTTTGAAGCAGAGGAAGTTGATGCTGAACCTGCCTTGAAATTTCGAAAGGCACGAAAATTAGACTGTTTGGCCCTTGATTTGGCCCTGTCCTGAGGAAGGGTATGTGTAACAGGTGTGTGACAGTTTATTAGTAACACTGCTTTCAACAAGTCTTTTGTGAGCATAATTCATGAATAGATTTTCCAATATATTAAAAGTATGGTTACCAAATAAAAACTTGAGTGAGTGTTTCATTTTTAAATATATGTAATAACTCATGGCTTAGGGTTTTACATATATTTTATTATGATTTTAATATACTAGTCAGTTGTCATGAAAATATATAGAACTATTTACCCCTGGCAACATATGGTAGTTCAAATTTAGTCAGACATGACTTTAAAAATAACAAATACCTTCATTGCAATGAATAAACAAAATAAGCAGCTAAAGCTTAGAAAATATGAACTGGAAAAAATAAATACTCAGCTTACCGAGATTTGAGTAACAAGCAGAGGAATATTGAAGAAAAAGCTCACAGTCAGAGAGGCACAGTCCTGCTTGGGAGAGAGAGCACTAAGCAGAGACGCTGCAGCAGCTGCTGGAAGCAGGGTGTGTGAGACACAGCTGATGAGGCTTGTGGGAGAGAGAGCACAAGGCAGAGACGCTGCAGCAGAGGTTGAGAGCAGTGTGTGAGAGACACAGTGGATGTGGCTCGTGGGAGTGACGTCACCCGGTAGTCAGCTGGAACTGAAAGTCCACTACAGAGCAGGTGAGAGTAGCAGGGCTCCGGATCCAGGGAGAGAGAGAAGCAGGCAAATTTCCCCAGAATCCACAGGAGAGAAACTAGCTTCACAGGTGCAAAAGGGATTAGCTCACAGGAAGTTAATCCAGGCTGGATACATCAATACCAAGCATTGGTGTGATGTATCCAGTGTAATTTATATGCACCTGAGGTAACCGCCCCTTAAAGGGGTATAATGTTACAGGACCCCCCCTTAAGAGCAACCACTACGTGGGTCAAGGTCTGGGACGATCCGGGAATCTTCTGTGGAAAAGAGAGACCAACCTGGGAGCGGAGAGATTAACCGAAGGTTCCCAAGAATCCTCCTCAGAAGGGTACCCCTTCCAATGTACCAGGTACTGAAGACGACCAGAAACCTTCCTGGAGTCAAGGATGGCAGCAACCTCATATTCCACATCCGGAGCTATAGGCAACACAGGAACAGAAGGGTCCAAAGGATTCCGAAGTGAACTATAGGGTTTGAGGAGTGAGACGTGAAACGTGGGGTGTACTTTAAGAGAGGGGGGCAATTGGAGAGTAACAGCATTCTCATTTACTATTTTAATGATGGGGAAAGGACCAATAAAAAGTTTATGAAACTTCTTGCTGGGCACGGAGATCCGTAAGTTCCTCGTAGAGAGCCAAACAATATCTCCAAGAACATATGAAGGAGGAGGACGATGCCTGAGGTCGTAGTATTTCTTTTGCCTCTGTTGGGCAATTTTTATAGTGTCATAAAGTTGAGAGAATGGTTCAAGCATAGTGTTAGTAAGATCATCAATGACTGGGCAGTCAGTGGTGACTTCGGGGTGTAGATGAAAGCTCGGATGGTAGCCATAATTAGCAAAGAAAGGAGTAGCTTTTATTGTTGAATGGTAAGTATTATTATGTGCAAATTCTGCAAGGGGAAGTAAGTTTGTCCAGTTATTTTGTTGTTGGTTGGTGTAACATCTTATATATTATATATTCCTCCAACCAATGGTTTGTGCGCTCCGTTTGTCCATTGGTTTGGGGATGGAATGCGGTAGAAAGCCGTTGTTCAATGTTAAGGGATGAACATAATTGTTTCCAAACCTTAGCGGTAAATTGTGAACCTCTGTCAGATGTTATAGTGTTCGGTAAGCCGTGTAGGCAGATGACATGTTTTATAAGGATATTTACAGTTTCCAGGGCGGTTGGTAACTTATAATAAGGCACAAATTGTGCCATTTTAGTGAAGAGATCAACGATAACGATTATTGTGTTATTCTTTTCAGATACAGGTAGATCAACAATATAATCTATAGCAATGTCTTTCCACGGTCTGTCTGGAACTGGTAGGGAGAGAAGAAACCATGTGGGTTTATTCCTATCGGTTTTACAGGTTGTACAAACTGAACATGATTTTATGTAGTTTCTTATTTCTGTGTTTATGTGGGGCCACCAGTAGGATCTTGTAACTAAGTCATAAGTTTTGTTCATACCAGGGTGACCTGAAAGGGGAGATTCATGACAAGAGGAGAGAACTTGTTCCCTTAGTGAAGGGGGTACATAGAGTTTTGTGTCATGGTAGTATAATCCATTCTCTCCTTGTGTTAAGTTGTATAGCACTTTAGTAGTATCAGTTAGTTGCTTCTCTTTTAATTCAGTGGTTGATATAGCTAAAGTCCCCACTATGTTATCTAATGGAAGTAGGGGTTTACACATCTGAATCTTAGGAGGAGGAGAAGGAAGCCTAGAAAGTATGTCGGCCTTGGTATTCTTCAAAGCCGATCTATAGGTTATGATGTAATTAAATCTTGAGAAAAACAAACTCCACCTCACTTGTCTAGATGTTAACGTGTGAGATGTTTTTAGGTACTCTAAGTTGCGATGATCAGTGAAAATAATTATAGGCTCTATTGTACCTTCTAAAAGGTGTCTTCAAGTTTCAAGAGAGCTTTTAACAGCCAAGAGCTCTTTTTCACCGATATGGTAATTTATTTCAGAGGTTGTTAACACTCTTGAATAATATGCTACAGGGTGAGTCCTATTTGTTTTGGGATTCTTTTGGGACAATATGGCTCCTATAGCGTAGAATGAGGCATCAACCTCTAGTATGTACTGTTTTTGTGGATCAGGGTATGCTAGAATAGGTGCTGTAGTAAAGGAATTTTTTAGAACATTGAAGGAGTGATTTGCGTCTTTGTTCCATTCAAAAGGAACATTGGCTTTTGTCAAGTTAGTTAGGGGTTTAACTATTGCTGAAAAGTTTTTAATACATTTTCTATAGAAGTTAGAAAATCCCAAAAACTTTTGTATATGTTTTCTGGTCTTTGGTATAGGCCAATCAAGAATGGTTTGGATCTTTGTTTTCTCCATATATATCCCTTTAGATGATATATGATACCCAAGGAAAGTGATTTCAGGGGAATGAAAGGTACACTTTTCAGGTTTCACATACAAGTGATGAGCTAACAGTCTTGAGAGGACTATCCTAACATGTTTTATATGTTCTGTTTCATTATCTGAAAATATAAGGATGTCATCCAAGTAGATAACTAGGAAAGTGTCAAGGAGATCACGGAACACATCGTTGATGAACCTCTGGAATGTGGCGGGTGCATTGCACAATCCAAAGGGCATTACGGTATATTCATATAACCCGTACCTAGTACGGAAAGCAGTCAACCACTCATCCCCAGAACGCACTCTTATTAAATTATAAGCTCCTCTTAGATCAAGCTTAGTGTAAATGGATGAGCCATGTAATCTTTCAATTAATTTAGGGATGAGTGGAAGAGGATAACAATCTTTTTTTGTTATTTTATTCAATTCGCGGTAGTCAACGATTGGCCGTATGGTTTTATCTTTATTGGTTACGAAAAATATTCCTGCCCCTGCAGGGGAGGTGGAGGGTCTAATGAATCCCTTCCTGAGATTCTCATTGATATATTCTTTTAACGTATCAAGCTCAGGTTTAGAAAGTGGGAATATGTGTCCATATGGAACTTTTGACCCAGGGATTAGATCTATGGGGCAATCATACTCCCGATGGGGTGGCAAGGTTTCTGCCTCCTATTTGTCAAATACTTGTTTTAAATCTGAATAAACAGGAGGGATGTTAGTTTCCAAGACAGATAGAAGAGGTTGTATAGGGTAACATATGGTGGTACAATATTGTGAATTAAATTCAAGTGTTTTTTCTGACCAATGTACGAGGGGCTGATGTTTATTCAACCAGTGTAGACCTAATACAACAGGAATAACGTCAAAAGAAATGAACTCTTGGTGTATGTCATGAGTAGTGACTAATAAGGGAATTGTTTGGTGTGTGATGGGTCCTGACTCTAACTGTCTTCCATCAATTAATTGTACAGAAACAGGTTTTTTCTTTGCAATAATAGGTATTTTATTTTCTTGTACAACTTTTATAGCTATATAACTAGCGTAGGCTCCCGAATCCAAAACAGCCTTAAGACTGTGTCGGTTTTGTCCCCACTGTAAAGATATGGTAATAATGAAATATGCAGAATTTTGTGCTGTTAAAGATAGTAAATGATCTGAGCTAAAATTTGTCTTACCTGATCTTTGTATCTTTAAAGAAGGACAGTCAGAAACAGAATGCTCCTTTGCGGCACAATAGAGGCAGAGTCCCAGTTCTTTTCTGCGTGACTTTTCCTCAGGGGACAGGGGTCCTCTAATGAACCCTATCTCCATGGCTTCATCCTGACTCTTATGAGAGGGTGTATAAGCTTTAGGGGTGGTAACCTTGGTATAGGAGTCTGGGGAATATCTTTCCTGTTTCCATTCCCTAATTCTTCTGTCTATTTTTATAGTTAAAGACATAAGTGAGTCAAGTGTTTCTGGGAGATCTAGTCTAGCAAGCTCATCCTTAATATTTTCAGACAACCCTATTCTAAATTGATTTTTTAGGGAAACCTGATTCCATTGGGAATCCCTTTGCCAAATCTTAAATTCAGAGATATATTCCTCAACAGGACTCTTATGTTGCTTTAAGTTACGCAACTTAAAATCTGCTGTGAGTTGCCTGTTGGGGTCCTCATATAAATCCGACATGGCCTTGAAGAAATCATCAATTGAATTTAGAATAGGGTCGTTATTTTCTAAGAATAAATCTGCCCATTGTCTGGGCTCACCTCTTAGGAAAGAAATGACAGTTAGTACTTTTATACGGTCATTAGGAAATGTTTTTGGCTTAAGTGTGAGAAATAATTTACAGGCATTATGAAACTGCCTAAATGATTTCCTATCTCCAGAGAATTTTTCAGGAGGTGGAATTGGGGAGTCAGGAGTGTTAGTGTCAGGGGGTTTAGCTGCACTTAACCCTTCTTTAATAATATTCCTAAGTGTCAGGTTTTCTACCTGAAGTTCTCTAAGTCCCTGACTTAAAAGGTCAACTTTGTTGGATAATTCCTGGAAGTGAGCATTTATGTCACCTGGGTTCATCATTGTAGTTAAGTCAGCTGGATAAGTTTGGCTTGGTATTCTGTAACAGGTGTGTGACAGTTTATTAGTAACACTGCTTTCAACAAGTCTTTTGTGAGCATAATTCATGAATAGATTTTCCAATATATTAAAAGTATGGTTACCAAATAAAAACTTGAGTGAGTGTTTCATTTTTAAATATATGTAATAACTCATGGCTTAGGGTTTTACATATATTTTATTATGATTTTAATATACTAGTCAGTTGTCATGAAAATATATAGAACTATTTACCCCTGGCAACATATGGTAGTTCAAATTTAGTCAGACATGACTTTAAAAATAACAAATACCTTCATTGCAATGAATAAACAAAATAAGCAGCTAAAGCTTAGAAAATATGAACTGGAAAAAATAAATACTCAGCTTACCGAGATTTGAGTAACAAGCAGAGGAATATTGAAGAAAAAGCTCACAGTCAGAGAGGCACAGTCCTGCTTGGGAGAGCACTAAGCAGAGACGCTGCAGCAGCTGCTGGAAGCAGGGTGTGTGAGACACAGCTGATGAGGCTTGTGGGAGAGAGAGCACAAGGCAGAGACGCTGCAGCAGAGGTTGAGAGCAGCGTGTGAGAGACACAGTGGATGTGGCTCGTGGGAGTGACGTCACCCGGTAGTCAGCTGGAACTGAAAGTCCACTACAGAGCAGGTGAGAGTAGCAGGGCTCCGGATCCAGGGAGAGAGAGAAGCAGGCAAATTTCCCCAGAATCCACAGGAGAGAAACTAGCTTCACAGGTGCAAAAGGGATTAGCTCACAGGAAGTTAATCCAGGCTGGATACATCAATACCAAGCATTGGTGTGATGTATCCAGTGTAATTTATATGCACCTGAGGTAACCGCCCCTTAAAGGGGTATAATGTTACAGTATGACCCTTACCTCCAGTAATGTCAGCAATAATTTCTTTCAAACCAGGCACGAATAAGGTCTGCCCCTTGAAAGGAATGTTGAGTAATTTAGACTTTGAAGTCATGTCAGCTGACCAGGATTTAAGCCATAGCGCCCTACACGCCTGGATGGCGAATCCGGAATTCTTAGCCGTTAGTTTAGTCAAATGAACAATGGCATCAGAAACAAATGAGTTAGCTAGCTTAAGTGTTGTCAATGATTTCAGTCAATGGAGCTGTATGGATGGCCTCTTCCAGGGCCTCAAACCAGAATGTCGCCGCAGCAGTGACAGGCGCAATGCATGCAAGGGGCTGTAAAATAAAACCTTGTTGAATAAACATTTTCTTAAGGTAACCCTCTAATTTTTTATCCATTGGATCTGAAAAATCACAACTGTCCTCAACCGGGATAGTGGTACGCTTTGCTAAAATAGAAACTGCTCCCTCCATCTTAGGGACCGTCTGCCATAAGTCCCGTGTAGTGGCGTCTATGGGAAACATTTTTCTAAATATAGGAGGGGGGGAAAACGGCACACCGGGTCTATCCCACTCCTTACTAATAATTTCTGTAAACCTTTTAGGTATTGGAAAAACATCAGTACACACCGGCACTGCATAGTATTTATCCAGTCTACACAATTTCTCTGGCACTGCAATTGTGTCACAGTCATTCAGAGCAGCTAACACCTCCCCAAGCAATACACAGAGGTTCTCAAGCTTAAATTTAAAATTAAAAATCTCAGAATCAGGTTTCCCCGAGTCAGAGATGTCACCCACAGACTGAAGCTCTCCGTCCTCAGGTTCTGCATATTGTGACGCAGTATCAGACATGGCTCTTACAGCATCTACGCGCTCTGTATCTCGTCTAACCCCAGAGCTATCGCGCTTGCCTCTTAATTCAGGCAATCTGGCTAATACTGCTGACAGGGTATTATCCATGATCGCAGCCATGTCCTGCAAAGTAATCGCTATGGGCGTCCCTGATGTACTTGGCGCCATATTAGCGTGCGTCCCTTGAGCGGGAGGCAAAGGGTACGACACGTGGGGAGAGTTAGTCGGCATAACTTCCCCCTCGACAGAACCCTCTGGTGACAATTCTTTTATAGATAAAGACTGATCTTTACTGTTTAAGGTGAAATCAATACATTTAGTACACATTCTCCTATGGGGCTCCACCATGGCTTTTAAACATAATGAACAAGTAGTTTCCTCTGTGTCAGACATGTTTGTACAGACTAGCAATGAGACTAGCAAGCTTGGAAAACACTTTAAAACAAGTTAACAAGCAATATAAAAAACGTTACTGTGCCTTTAAGAAAAACAAATTTTGTCAAAATTTGAAATAACAGTGAAAAAAGGCAGTTACACTAACGAAATTTTTATAGTGTATGTAACAAGTTAGCAGAGCATTGCACCCATTTGCAAATGGATGATTAACCCCTTAATACCAAAAAAAGGAATAATAAATGAAAAAAAAAAATACGTTTTTAAAACTAGTCACAACAACTGCCACAGGTCTACTGTGGTTGTTACCCTCCTCAAACACGACTTTTGAAGCCTTTTGAGCCCTTCAGAGATGTCCTGTATCATGAAGAGGGAAGCTGAGTGTCTCTGTCTGTAATTTTAGCTGTGCAGAAAAACGCTAAAATAGGCCCCTCCCACTCATATTACAACAGTGGAAAGCCTCAGAAAACTGTTTCTAGGCAAAAATCAAGCCAGCCATGTGGAAAAAAACTAGGCCCCAATAAGTTTTATCACCAAGCATATATAAAAACGATTAAACATGCCAGCAAACATTTTATATTGCACTTTTATGAGAGTATGTATCTCTGGTAATAAGCCTGATACCAGTCGCTATTAAATCACTGTATTTAGGCTTAACTTACATTAATCCGGTATCAGCAGCATTTTTCTAGCAAATTCCACCCCTAGAAATATGTTAACTGCACATACCTTATTGCAGGATAACCTGCACGCCATTCCCCCTCTGAAGTTACCTCACTCCTCAGAATATGTGAGAACGGCAGTGGATCTTAGTTACTTCTGCTAAGATCATAGAAACCGCAGGCAGATTCTTCTTCTAATGCTTCCTGAGATAAAATAGTACACTCCGGTACCATTTAAAAATAACAAACTTTTGATTGAAGTTAAAAAAACATAATTTATGTAAGAACTTACCTGATAAATTCATTTCTTTCATATTAACAAGAGTCCATGAGCTAGTGACGTATGGGATATACATTCCTACCAGGAGGGGCAAAGTTTCCCAAACCTTAAAATGCCTATAAATACACCCCTCACCACACCCACAAATCAGTTTAACGAATAGCCAAGAAGTGGGGTGATAAGAAAAAAAGTGCGAAGCATATAAAATAAGGAATTGGAATAATTGTGCTTTATACAAAAAAATCATAACCACCACAAAAAAGGGTGGGCCTCATGGACTCTTGTTAATATGAAAGAAATGAATTTATCAGGTAAGTTCTTACATAAATTATGTTTTCTTTCATGTAATTAACAAGAGTCCATGAGCTAGTGACGTATGGGATAATGACTACCCAAGATGTGGATCTTTCCACACAAGAGTCACTAGAGAGGGAGGGATAAAATAAAGACAGCCAATTCCTGCTGAAAATAATCCACACCCAAAATAAAGTTTAACAAAAAACATAAGCAGAAGATTCAAACTGAAACCGCTGCCTGAAGAACTTTTCTACCAAAAACTGCTTCAGAAGAAGAAAATACATCAAAATGGTAGAATTTAGTAAAAGTATGCAAAGAGGACCAAGTTGCTGCTTTGCAGATCTGGTCAACCGAAGCTTCATTCCTAAACGCCCAGGAAGTAGAAACTGACCTAGTAGAATGAGCTGTAATTCTTTGAGGCGGAATTTTACCCGACTCAACATAGGCAAGATGAATTAAAGATTTCAACCAAGATGCCAAAGAAATGGCAGAAGCTTTCTGGCCTTTCCTAGAACCGGAAAAGATAACAAATAGACTAGAAGTCTTACGGAAAGATTTCGTAGCTTCAACATAATATTTCAAAGCTCTAACAACATCCAAAGAATGCAATGATTTCTCCTTAGAATTCTTAGGATTAGGACATAATGAAGGAACCACAATTTCTCTACTAATGTTGTTGGAATTCACAACTTTAGGTAAAAATTCAAAAGAAGTTCGCAACACCGCCTTATCCTGATGAAAAATCAGAAAAGGAGACTCACACGAAAGAGCAGATAATTCAGAAACTCTTCTAGCAGAAGAGATGGCCAAAAGGAACAAAACTTTCCAAGAAAGTAATTTAATGTCCAATGAATGCATAGGTTCAAACGGAGGAGCTTGAAGAGCTCCCAAAACCAAATTCAAACTCCATGGAGGAGAAATTGACTTAATGACAGGTTTTATACGAACCAAAGCTTGTACAAAACAATGAATATCAGGAAGAATAGCAATCTTTCTGTGAAAAAGAACAGAAAGAGCGGAGATTTGTCCTTTCAAAGAACTCGCGGACAAACCCTTATCTAAACCATCCTGAAGAAACTGTAAAATTCTTGGCATTCTAAAAGAATGCCAAGAAAAATGATGAGAAAGACACCAAGAAATATAAGTCTTCCAGACTCTATAATATATCTCTCGAGATACAGATTTACGAGCCTGTAACATAGTATTAATCACGGAGTCAGAGAAACCTCTATGACCAAGAATCAAGCGTTCAATCTCCATACCTTTAAATTTAAGGATTTCAGATCCGGATGGAAAAAAGGACCTTGAGACAGAAGGTCTCGTCTTAACGGAAGAGTCCATGGTTGGCAAGATGCCATCCGGACAAGATCCGCATACCAAAACCTGTGAGGCCATGCCGGAGCTATTAGCAGAACAAACGAGCATTCCCTCAGAATCTTGGAGATTACTCTTGGAAGAAGAACTAGAGGCGGAAAGATATAGGCAGGATGATACTTCCAAGGAAGTGATAATGCATCCACTGCCTCCGCCTGAGGATCCCGGGATCTGGACAGATACCTGGGAAGTTTCTTGTTTAGATGAGAGGCCATCAGATCTATCTCTGGGAGCCCCCATATTTGAACAATCTGAAGAAATACCTCTGGGTGAAGAGACCATTCGCCCGGATGCAACGTTTGGCGACTGAGATAATCCGCTTCCCAATTGTCTACACCTGGGATATGAACCGCAGAGATTAGACAGGAGCTGGATTCCGCCCAAACCAAAATTCGAGATACTTCTTTCATAGCCAGAGGACTGTGAGTCCCTCCTTGATGATTGATGTATGCCACAGTTGTGACATTGTCTGTCTGAAAACAAATGAACGATTCTCTCTTCAGAAGAGGCCAAAACTGAAGAGCTCTGAAAACTGCACGGAGTTCCAAGATATTGATCGGTAATCTCACCTCCTGAGATTCCCAAACTCCTTGTGCCGTCAGAGATCCCCACACAGCTCCCCAACCTGTGAGACTTGCATCTGTTGAAATTACAGTCCAGGTCGGAAGAACAAAAGAAGCCCCCTGAATTAAACGATGGTGATCTGTCCACCACGTTAGAGAGTGCCGAACAATCGGTTTTAAAGATATTAATTGATATATCTTCGTGTAATCCCTGCACCATTGGTTCAGCATACAGAGCTGAAGAGGTCGCATGTGAAAACGAGCAAAGGGGATCGCGTCCGATGCAGCAGTCATAAGACCTAGAATTTCCATGCATAAGGCTACCGAAGGGAATGATTGAGACTGAAGGTTTCGACAGGCTGTAATCAATTTTAGACATCTCTTGTCTGTTAAAGACAAAGTCATGGACACTGAATCTATCTGGAAACCCAGAAAGGTTACCCTTGTTTGAGGAATCAAAGAACTTTTTGGTAAATTGATCCTCCAACCATGATCTTGAAGAAACAACACAAGTCGATTCGTATGAGACTCTGCTAAATGTAAAGACGGAGCAAGTACCAAGATATCGTCCAAATAAGGAAATACCACAATACCCTGTTCTCTGATTACAGACAGAAGGGCACCGAGAATCTTTGTGAAAATTCTTGGAGCTGTAGCAAGGCCAAACGGTAGAGCCACAAATTGGTAATGCTTGTCTAGAAAAGAGAATCTCAGGAATTGATAATGATCTGGATGAATCGGAATATGCAGATATGCATCCTGTAAATCTATTGTGGACATATAATTCCCTTGCTGAACAAAAGGCAATATAGTCCTTACAGTTACCATCTTGAACGTTGGTATCCTTACATAACGATTCAATAATTTTAGATCCAGAACTGGTCTGAAGGAATTCTCCTTCTTTGGTACAATGAAGAGATTTGAATAAAACCCCATCCCCTGTTCCGGAACTGGAACTGGCATAATTACTCCAGCCAACTCTAGATCTGAAACACAATTCAGAAATGCTTGAGCTTTCACTGGATTTACTGGGACATGGGAAAGAAAAAATCTCTTTGCAGGAGGTCTCATCTTGAAACCAATTCTGTACCCTTCTGAAACAATGTTCTGAATCCAAAGATTGTGAACAGAACTGATCCAAATTTCTTTGAAAAAACGTAACCTGCCCCCTACCAGCTGAACTGGAATGAGGGCCGTACCTTCATGTGAACTTAGAAGCAGGCTTTGCCTTTCTAGCAGGCTTGGATTTATTCCAGACTGGAGATGGTTTCCAAACTGAAACTGCTCCAGAGGACGAAGGATCAGGCTTTTGTTCTTTGTTGAAACGAAAGGAACGAAAACGATTGTTAGCCCTGTTTTTACCTTTAGACTTTTTATCCTGTGGTAAAAAAGTTCCTTTCCCACCAGTAACAGTTGAAATAATAGAATCCAACTGAGAACCAAATAATTTGTTTCCCTGGAAAGAAATGGAAAGTAGAGTTGATTTAGAAGCCATATCAGCATTCCAAGTCTTAAGCCATAAAGCTCTTCTGGCTAAGATAGCCAGAGACATAAATCTAACATCAACTCTAATAATATCAAAAATGGCATCACAGATGAAATTATTAGCATGCTGGAGAAGAATAATAATATCATGAGAATCACGATTTGTTACTTGTTGCGCTAGAGTTTCCAACCAAAAAGTTGAAGCTGCAGCAACATCAGCCAATGATATAGCAGGTCTAAGAAGATTACCTGAACATAGATAAGCTTTTCTTAGAAAAGATTCAATTTTTCTATCTAAAGGATCCTTAAACGAGGTACCATCTGATGTAGGAATGGTAGTACGTTTAGCAAGGGTAGAAATAGCCCCATCAACTTTAGGGATTTTGTCCCAAAATTCTAATCTGTCAGGCGGAACAGGATATAATTGCTTAAAACGTTTAGAAGGAGTAAATGAATTACCCAATCTATCCCATTCCTTAGCAATTACTGCAGAAATAGCATTAGGAACAGGAAAGACTTCTGGAATAACCGCAGGAGCTTTAAAAACCTTATCCAAACGTATAGAATTAGTATCAAGAGGACTAGAATCCTCTATTTCTAAAGCAATTAGTACTTCTTTAAGTAAAGAGCGAATAAATTCCATCTTAAATAAATATGAAGATTTATCAGCATCAATCTCTGAGACAGAATCCTCTGAACCAGAAGAGTCCAAAGAATCAGAATGATGGTGTTCATTTAAAAATTCATCTGTAGAGAGAGAAGATTTAAAAGACTTTTTACGTTTACTAGAAGGAGAAATAACAGACAAAGCCTTCTTTATGGATTCAGAAACAAAATCTCTTATGTTATCAGGAACATTCTGCACCTTAGATGTTGAGGGAACTGCAACAGGCAATGGTACATCACTAAAGGAAATATTATCTGCATTAACAAGTTTGTCATGACATTTAATACAAACAACAGCTGGAGGAATAGCTACCAAAAGTTTACAGCAGATACACTTAGCTTTGGTAGATCCAGCAGGCAGAGGTTTTCCTGTAGTATCTTCTGGCTCAGATGCAACGTGAGACATCTTGCAATATGTAAGAGAAAAAACAACATATAAAGCAAAATAGATCAAATTCCTTATAAGACAGTTTCAGGAATGGGAAAAAAATGCCAAACATCAAGCTTCTAGCAACCAGAAGCAAATGAAAAATGAGACTGAAATAATGTGGAGACAAAAACGACGCCCATATTTTTTGGCGCCAAATAAGACGCCCACATTATTTGGCGCCTAAATGCTTTTGGCGCCAAAAATGACGCCACATCCGGAACGCCGACATTTTTGGCGCAAAATAACGTCAAAAAAATGACGCAACTTCCGGCGACACGTATGACGCCGGAAACGAAATGGATTTTTGCGCCAAAAAAGTCCGCGCCAAGAATGACGCAATAAAATGAAGCATTTTCAGCCCCCGCGAGCCTAACAGCCCACAGGGAAAAAGTCAAATTTTTGAGGTAAGAAAAATATGATAATTAAAGCATAATCCCAAATATGAAACTGACTGTCTGGAAATAAGGAAAGTTGAACATTCTGAGTCAAGGCAAATAAATGTTTGAATACATATATTTAGAACTTTATAAATAAAGTGCCCAACCATAGCTTAGAGTGTCACAGAAAATAAGACTTACTTACCCCAGGACACTCATCTACATGTTTGTAGAAAGCCAAACCAGTACTGAAACGAGAATCAGTAGAGGAAATGGTAAATATAAGAGTATATCGTCGATCTGAAAAGGGAGGTAAGAGATGAATCTCTACGACCGATAACAGAGAACCTTATGAAATAGACCCCGTAGAAGGAGATCACTGCATTCAATAGGCAATACTCTCCTCACATCCCTCTGACATTCACTGCACGCTGAGAGGAAAACCGGGCTCCAACTTGCTGCGGAGCGCATATCAACGTAGAATCTAGCACAAACTTACTTCACCACCTCCCTTGGAGGCAAAGTTTGTAAAACTGATTTGTGGGTGTGGTGAGGGGTGTATTTATAGGCATTTTAAGGTTTGGGAAACTTTGCCCCTCCTGGTAGGAATGTATATCCCATACGTCACTAGCTCATGGACTCTTGTTAATTACATGAAAGAAACTAACTATAATACACCACTCTCCTCTTACTACCTCCATCTTTGTTGAGAGTTGCAAGAGAATGACTGGATATGGCAGTGAGGGGAGGAGCTATATAGCAGCTCTGCTGTGGGTGATCCTCTTGCAACTTCCTGTTGGGAAGGAGAATATCCCACAAGTAATGGATGATCCGTGGACTGGATACACTTAACAAGAGAAAACAGCATTGTTTTCTCTACAGAATTTTCTTTACATTATAATACAAAATGTAACATCATTAAAAAACATTTGCACGTATTAAAAGGTGATGATATCTTACAAACATATGTAAACAATTGTAAGTTTGTAGCCAAGAAACCGCCTACCTTGGCTTCCAGACTCTCCTAGTTTAGTTGCCTCTAAAGCAACAGCTAAAACCCCTTGGCTTAGGGGTAAGGGCAATTTTAGATCTCATTTGACTAACTGCTTAACGTGTGATAATATGGATTTTACAAATAAGTTTACTAGTAAGACAACAGGAGAATGTTTTTATATTAGTTTCTATGCCACCTGTCTCACTGATCATATAGTGTATCTGTTGTATTGACAGTTGTGTGGGGCACAGAATGTAGGTCTATCGACCAGGGCCCTTAGATCTTGTGCCAGAGAACATCTTATAGATGTAAAAAACTATAATAAAGATTCAGCTGTGGCCAAATACTTTAACCTCTTGCATTTTACTAATGTCCCCAACTTTAAAATAAAAATGATTGATTTAGCTAGGATTCCACAGAGAGGTGGTGACATAGTCAAGATTCTTGACAAAAAAGAACTCTTTTGAATTTATAAGTTAAGAACTAAATCACCGTTAGGTATGAACTTAGAGTGGGACATGCAGTATTTTGTAGACTAACTCCTATCTTTCTTTGCGTGTGTTCTAAAGGCTACAGTATGAGGTATTATGTTGTACTTTAGTTTTCACTATGACATGTATCAGTTTGTAAGTCTCATACTTCATCTATAGTTGAATTTACAGTCTAGAGTCTGCTCTGTACAATATATAATAAATAGCCTAGACCATAAACGTTTGTTAGTACACAAATCGCTATATTGTCCATTTAACTTGCTTATTTACTTAAACATGGTCAAATATTTTATTACTTTTCTGATTACAGTGATGTTTTTTGATAGACACCTGTCTAATAATATGGGCTTTGTTATATGACTTTAATTCTTACCGTATTTTGCATATTGGACCTACTTACATTTGTACATTGTATGTTGTTTTATTATCAGTTTGAACTGTTAGTTCATTATTAATGATCATATTATGTGTGTTCTTTTTGCCATCACTGCAAGTAATGATGATTCTGATTTTAGACGCTACAACATTTTTAAAGGGTTTGTATACCACAGTATGAGTATTTTGTCTGTATGACAGCCGTAAATTACGTCATTTACAGACCCTGTCTGATTGGTGATTCAGCCTTTAAATGTACTGGCGGTTTTACTTGTGCTCAGTATCTATGAGTAAGCGCCTTACGGCGTGAAATGCGTAAGATAGCTGAGCCCTTCTGTTGTGACATGTATCTACTGTTTTAATGGATTAAAGAGAGGTTTTTTTTTTGTACTGTTGCTCGTTAGCCTTCATTTTTGTTTTTCCTGCTATGTGCAGTCGTCCACTACTTCTCTGTTGGCTCCACACAGTACCCTGTACCTGGCTGGGATTGGCTTTTTTCCCTTCTTTCGTCCACACTAACGAAAGTTTTTTTGCATCGACACTTTCCTTCTCTGCTACGCCAGATAAATAAATAAAACATTGAGCAACCCTGATCAGCAAAATAATAAATATGCAAAGTAATAAACACATAGCAAGTGTACTGCCAACAAGCTCAGCCTGGGATGTTACTGCTATGGCTGTAAGCTCAGCTGTGTTGCCATCCTGCTGTAGTCTGGCTATGATGCACATATAAGTATATACCTACTGATAAAGCTTGCGGGCTGTGTGAGAAATGCAGGTACTTACCTAACAAATGCCCACTCCACTGATCTTACCCTGATGTGAGAGGATATACTGAGGGAGTGCATCTACATGGTCTGGCAGGAGGAGGCTGAAGGACCAGTCTCAGAGACCGCTTAGTCAGACTTTTGACCACAACTTTTGCAGGAGATTTACATTGCCCCTCTCTTCTAAGTTTCAAAAGTTTTAAAATCTGAGCACCTCCATCTTCACCTGCTCCTAGAGTCTAAGAAAGACTTGGAGTTTTGAGGGAGGGATATTAAAGCTCTTGGTGTAGGGTGTCTGTGCCTCCTCCTGGTGGCCAGGCAATTAATTAATTCATATATATATATATATATATATATATATATATATATATACTAGGCAAAGCTATAGCCCAAATTACTCTATGTAGAGGGAAAGCTGAGGCTGACAGGAAGGCTTGGGTATAAAGTGCAGAAGAGGATTTCCAAAACTTTTCAAATTACTCAAAGTGATGACACGTTATATCCTAGTATAGAATAGGTCAGGGGTAGGCAGGCAACCTTGGCTCTCCTGATGTTTTGAAACTACATTTCCCATAATGCTCAGACAGCCTAAAGAATGTCTTAGCATCATGGGAAATGTAGTTCCAAAACATCTGGAGAGCCAAGGTTGCTGACCGGTTATCCCAGGAATATGAGAGAATAAAAATGAATGTGAGTATAACTGCTTCAAGTTAGAATTGTATGACATTAAATAAAACAAGATAACAGAATATTTAACAAGATAATCATGATAAAAACGTTCTTATTATGAAAGCCAAATAAAAGAAGAAAAAAAATGACCTTCAGCATGATCTTAACACACCAAGAAATGTTAATGGAATGTTAACTAATTGAAAGGAACAAAGCATATTAGATAGTAATTTGCATATAAATTGCATGAAATAAATTTCAGCTTCGGCTAGATTTCAGTATTTGAATTCATCCAAATAAGGATAATGATAAAGTAAGAAGGGTGCCTTATGAGCCTCAATTACAGTTCGTGGGAGCAATTAATTTTAGGTTAGTCGCTTTAATGTCTATGTGACTCATGGTCTTAACAGTTCCTTTTGATTTGTTTAACAAGAGCAAAGTTATGCATATAGATCCAAAAACCCAAAGGACAATTATAGTCTCAATAGTACATTACGGACTGTAACTAAAGAATAACAGGACTTGGGAATTATTATTTCAGATTATTTCAAATGTGGTAAAAAATGCAGCAGTACATCAAGTAAGGCCAGGCGAATACTTGGTTGCATTGAGAGAGGTATTAGTAGCAGAAAAAGCAAGGTTCTTATGCCACTTTACAGATAATTAGTTAGGCCAGACCATATCTTCAGAAATATATAAACTAGAAGCTGCACACACGCCGAATCTCATTTTTTTAGTTCCAAAAAAATATCTGCTTAAACCAACGGTGGGGATTTCAGGGCCATTGTGCAAGGGATCTGGGAGGGGGAGGGAGGTAGGATTTTTTAATTTAATCGCATTTGGCGGTGAAATGGTGGTATGAAATATACCAAAATGGGCCTAGATCAATACTTTGGGTTGTCTACTACACTAAAGCTAAAATTAACCCTACAACCTCCCTAATTAACCACTTCACTGCTGGGCATAATACACGTGTGGTGCACAGCAGAATTTAGCGGCCTTCTAATTACCAAAAAGCAACGCCAAAGCCATATGAGTCTGCTACTTCTGAACAAAGGGGTTCCCAGAGAAGCATTAATAACCATTTGTGCCATAATTGCATAAGCTGTTTGTAAATAATTTCAGTGAGAAACCCAAAGTTTGTGAAAACATTTGTGAAAAAGTGAACAATTTTTTTTTATTTGATCGCATTTGGCGGTGAAATGGTGGCATGAAATATACCAAAATGGGCCTAGATCAATACTTTGGGTTGTCGTCTAAAAAAAATATATATATACATGTCAATGGATATACAGAGATTCCAGACAGATATCAGTGTTCCAATGTAACTATCGCTACATTTGAAAAAAAGTGGTTTGGAAATAGCAAAGTGCTACTTGTATTTATTGCCCTATAACTTGCAAAAAAAGCAAAGAACATGTGAACAGTGGGTATTTCTAAACACAGGACAAAATTTAGAAACTATTTAGCATGGGTGTTTTTTGGTGGTTGTAGATGTGCAACAGATTTTGGGAGTCAAAGTAAGAAAAAGTGTTTTTTTTTCCATTTTTTCCTCATATTTTATAAAAAAAAATTATAGTAAATTATAAGATACAAGTCCTAAAGCCCGTGTACGCGGTCCTACCCCTTGCTCTCTCCCCCCTCTTTTTTTGCGCTCTATCGCCCCCTCTCTTTCTCTCTCTCCCCTCTCTTTTGCTCTCTTTCTCTCTCCCCCTCTTTTGCTCTCTCTTCCCCCTCTCTTTTGCTCTCTCTCCCCTCTCTTTTGCTAGCTCTCTCTCCCCTCTCTTTTGCTCTCTCTCTCTCCCCTCTCTTTTGCTCTCTCATCCCTCTTTTGCTCTCTCATCCCTCTTTTGCTCTCTCTCTCTCCCCCCTCTCTTTTGCACTCTCTCTCCCCCCTCTCTTTTGCACTCTCTCTCCCCCCTCTCTTTTGCACTCTCTCTTTCTTTCCCCCCTCTCTTTTGCACTCTCTCCCCTCTCTTTTGCTCTCTCTCCCCTCTCTTTTGCTCTCTCTCCCCTCTCTTTTGCTCTCTCTCTCTCCCCCCTCTTTTGCTCTCTCATCCCTCTTTGACTCTCTCTCTTCTCTCTCTGTTGCTGTCTCACCCTCCTCTCTTTTGCTCTCTCTCTTCTCTCTCTGTTGCTGTCTCACCCTCCTCTCTTTTGCTCTCTCTCCCCTCTCTTTTGCTCTCTATTCCCCTCTCTTTTGCTCTCTCTCTCTCTTTCCCCCTCTCTTTTGCTCTCTTTCCCCCTCTTTTGCTCTCTCTCCCTCCTCTCTTTTGCTATCTCTCTCCCCCCTCTCTTTTGCACTCTCTCTTTCTTTCCCCCCTCTATTTTGCTCTCACTCTCTTTTCCCCCTCTCTTTTGCTCTCTCTCCCCTCTCTTTTGCTCTCTCTCTCTCCCCCCTCTTTTGCTCTCTCTCCCACCTCTCTTTTGCTCTCTCATCCCTCTTTGGCTCTCTCTCTTCTCTCTCTTTTGCTGTCTCTCCCTCCTCTCTTTTGCTCTCTCTCCCCTCTCTTTTGCTCTCTCTCCCCTCTCTTTTGCTCTCTATTCCCCTCTCTTTTGCTCTCTCTCTCTCTTTCCCCCTCTCTTTTGCTCTCTTTCCCCCCTCTTTTGCTCTCTCTCTCCCTCCTCTCTTTTGCTCTCTCCCCTCTATTTTGCTATCTCTCTCCCCCCTCTCTTTTGCACTCTCTCTCTCTCTTTCCCCCTCTCTTTTGCTCTCTCTCTTTCCCCCCCCTCTCTTTTGCTCTCTTTCCCCCTCTTTTGCTCTCTCTCCCTCCTCTCTTTTGCTATCTCTCTCCCCCCTCTCTTTTGCACTCTCTCTTTCATTCCCTTCTCTCTTTTGCTCTCTGTCTCCCCCTCTTCTCTTTTGCTCTCTCTCACCCCCTCCTCTCTTTTGCTTTCTCCCCTCTGTTTTGCTCTCTCCCCTCTGTTGCTTTCTCCCCCGCCTGAACATGCCCACTTGTCACGTCTGTCGTCTACGTCCCCCCATCACGGCACGCCCGGCCACACACCCATCATGGCACTCCCCAATCACGTCGCTCCCGCCTGGCAACGCCCCCTCCACGGCAGCTTCTCTGCTCACTTTCTCTGCTGCTCAAGGCCAGGTATGTTTGTCCTTGTGCAGTCTACTGCACATGACTGCATCTGACAAACATACCTGGCCTTTTATTATATAGGATGATGAAAATAATGGTATCTTTAGAAAGTCCATTTAATGGCGAGAAAAACAGTATATAATATGTGTGGGTACAGTAAATTAGTAAGAGGAAAATTACAGCTATACACAAACACTGCAGAAATGTAAAAATAGCCTTGGTCCCAAACGGTCAGAAAATGGAAAAGTGCTGTGGTCCTTAAAGGGACATAAAACCCAATCATTTATTTTTTTCATGATTTAGATAGACCATAACATTTTAAACAACTTTCTAATTTACTTCTATTATGAAATTTTCTTCGTTTTCTTGTTATCCTTTATGGAAAAGCAGAAATGTAAGCTCAAGAGTGTGCACGTGTCTGAAGCACTATATAGCAGCAGTTTTGCAACAATGTTATACATTAGCAGGGGCACTAGATTGCAGCACTATTTCCTGTCCTGTAGTGCTTCAGGCAGGTGCACACTACCTACCTAGGTATCTCTTTAACAAAGAAAAACATGAGTATGAAAAAAAATTGATAATAGAAGTAAATTGGAAACTTTTTAAAAATGGTATCCTCTATCTGAATCATGAAAGAAAATGTTAGGGTTTAATGTCCCTTTACTGGGTTAAGCACTATTCTCTAGTACCGTCAGATATATCTGTATTGTTCTTTTGCTACTGGATTATTGCATCATATACTACATTTCCGATGTGTACTTCTTTATATACATTTGTTGTATTATATGCTTCAATAAAAGAATGAAATAAAAAAACCTGCTTCATTCTCTTGGTAGCAAGAGTGCGCTACTGGGAGCTAGGTGAACACATAAGGTGGGCCAATGGCAAGAGGCATATATGTGTAGCCACCAATTAGCAGATATCTCCCAGTAGTGCATTGTTGCTCCTGAGCATAACTAGGTATGCTTTTCAACAAAGGATACTAAGAGAACAAAATAAATATGATAATAGAAGTAAAATGCTAAGTTGTTTAAAATTGTAATCTCTATCTGAATTATAAAAGATACATTTATGATTTTATGTCCCTTTAATTAAACAGAACACAGTTTTAACTTAAAAGACAGATGTGTATATCTTGCAAAATACCTGCACATGATAAAAACTTGCTATGCCGGCATGCATATAAAGAAAGTACGCAAAATACCTGCACATGATAAAAACTTGCTATGCCGGCATGCATATAAAGAAAGTACGTTTGTTTTCAACATTATACATTTACAGTGCAAATGCCCACACGCCGAATTCCAAAATCCACAACTTTTTTGTAATCCAGACTTTTTCATTAATATTTTTTTTAAAGTAAAATGATTATAAATCACCATTTGTCCCAGCCAGTAAGTTACAATCTTCTCTGCCAGCAGCTTTCATTTTTTTGTGTCCTAAATGCAAATACTTTATATTAATTTAAAACAACTAGTACCTTTGTGATTACAGTACTGTACTATCTATTTGATAGTACTAAGTATACAAAAATAATATAAAACTACCTTAAAGGGATACTAAACCCATTTTTTTTTTATTTCATGATTCAGATAGAGCATGCAATTTTAAGCAACTTTCTAATTTACTACTATTAGCTAAATTTATTTGTTCTCTTGCTATCGTTATTTAAAAAAAAGAAGGCATCTAAGCTAAGGAGCCAGACAATTTTTGGTTTAGTACCCTGGACAGCACTTGTTTATTGGTGCTGTCCAATCAGCAAGGACAGCCCAGGTTGTGAATCAAAAATGGGCCAGCTTCTAAACTTACATTCTTACTTTTCAAATAAAGATAGCAAGAGAATGAAGAAAAATTGATAATTGAAGTAAATTAGAAAATTGCTTAAAATTGCATGCTTTATCTGAATCATGAAAGAAAAAAAATTGGGTTCAGTGTCCCTTTAAGCTGTATTGTGACAAGCAAAGGTTGCTTATATGACACAATTTATCATTCTTTACACCAAGTCCCATCCTCTCTCCAAGCTGTCCTATTTTAACTTTTTTTTTGGTCCCAAGCAGTTTGGATAAAGGGTTTTGTATCTGTACTGCAATGTATGTGTCTTTCTTTCATATCCAAAACTATGCATTGTGGGATAAACAGCTCTTCATGCTAAAATGCTTTGAGCGACCTAATGATGAGACTTCTTATATAATCAAGCCAGACTATAACACTGTTCCCTTGGAAAAAATTACCTTTAAAACAATCAATGAGGGGCCCCGTAATACTGACAGGACATCTTGGAGAATCTCATCAGACCAGAGAGCTTTAGAGATTCCGTGCAACAAGTCGGGGTACATCAGTGGCTGTTCTACAGCTTTACATGATTTTATACTCATTAGACTGAACCATACATAGTCAACCTTTGAGTAGCTACATTACAACCAAACAATTTTATAGCAGAATGTGCGAATATTGTTGGAGTCTATAAGTTAGTTGTATGTATCATAGTAAAGGATGGACTGTGGCAAACAAAGCTTCAACATTAACCCCTTAACGACCGAGGACGTGCAGGGTACGTCCTAAAAAAAAAGGCAGTTAACGCCTGAGGACGTACCCTGCACGTCCTCGGTGTGGAAAGCAGCTGGAAGCGATCCTGCTCGCTTCCAGCTGCTTTCCGGTTATTGCAGTGATGCCTCGATATCGAGGCATCCTGCAATAACCATTTTTAGCCATCCGATGCAGAGAGAGCCACTCTGTGGCCCTCTCTGCACCGGACATTAACGGCTAAGTTCGTTGGTGGGTGGGAGCCATCGATGGCCTTTGTGATGCGGAGGGGGGCGGGATCGGAGGCGGGGACGACCGGGGGGGCGCGCACGGGGAGGGAGCGGGTGGGAACCACTACGCTACAGAACATTTTTACCTAGAAGTGGGGATCAAGGGGGGGATTTTATTTTATTTGGTGATCGGTTTGGCTGGTGGGATACTGGACTGTGGGGGGGAAGCTACACTACAGAAACAAATAAAAAAAAATAATAAAAAAACATTTTTATTTGCAAACTGGGTACTGGCAAACAGCTGCCAGTACCCAAGATGGCCCCCAATAAGGCAGAGGGGGAGGGTTAGGGAGCTATTTTGGGGGGATCAGGGATGTTGGGGGCTAAGGGGAGATCCTACATAGCAGCATATGTAAATATGCTAAAAAATTATTATTAATTTTTTTAAATACCTTTTATTTTAGTACTGGCAGACTTTCTGCCAGTACTTAAGATGGCGGGGACAATTGTGGGGTGGGGGAAGGAAGAGAGCTGTTTGGGAGGGATCAGGGGGTGGGATGTGTCAGGTGGGAGTCTGATCTCTACACTAAAGCTAAAATTAACCCTGCAAGCTCCCTACAAACTATCTAATTAACCCCTTCACTGCTGGCCATAATACACATGTGATGCGCAGCAGCATTTAGCGGCCTTCTAATTACCAAAAAGCAACGCCAAAGCCATATATGTCTGCTATTTCTGAACAAAGGGGATCCCAGAGAAGCATTTACAACCATTTGTGCCATAATTGCACAAGCTGTTTGTAAATAATTTTAGTGAGAAACCTAAAGTTTGAAAAAGTGAACAATTTTTTTTTATTTGATTGCTTTTGGCGGTGAAATGGTGGCATGAAATATACCAAAATGGGCCTAGATCAATACTTGGGGTTGTCTACTACACTACACTAGAGCTAAAATTAACCATAGAAGCTCCCTACATGCTCCCTAATTAACCCATTCACTGCTGGGCATAATACACGTGTGGTGCGCAGTGGCATTTAGCAGCCTTCTAATTACCAAAAAGCAAAGCCATATATGTCTGCTATTTATGAACAAAGGGGATCCCAGAGAAGCATTTACAACCATTTATGCCATAATTTCATGAGTTGTTTGTAAATAATTTCAGTGAGAAACCTAAAGTTTGTGAAAAAATTTGTGAAAAAGTGAACATTTTTTTTTATTTGATCGCATTTGGCGGTGAAATGGTGGCATGAAATATACCAAAATGGGCCTAGATCAATACTTTGGGATGTCTTCTAAAAAAAAATATATACATGTCAATGGATATTCAGAGATTCCTGAAAGATATTAGTGTCCCAATGTAACTAGCGCTAATTTTGAAAAAAAGTGGTTTGGAAATGGCAAAGTGCTACTTGTATTTATTGCCCTATAACTTGCAAAAAAAGTACATAACATGTAAACATTTGGTATTTCTAAACTCAGGACAAAATTTAGAAACTATTTAGCATGGGTGTTTTTTGGTGGTTGTAGATGTGTAACAGATTTTGGGGGTCAAAGTTAGAAAAAGTGGGTTTTTTTTGTTTTTTTTCATCATATTTTGTATTTTTTTATAGCAAATTATAAGATATGATGAAAATAATTGTAGATTTTGAATGTCCATTTAATGGCAAGAAAAACGGTATATAATATGTGTGGGTACAGTAAATGAGTAAGAGGAAAATTACAGCTAAACACAAACACCGCAAAAATGTAAAAATAGCCTTGGTCCCAAACGGACAGAAAATGGAAAAGTGCTGTGGTCATTAAGGGGTTAAAAGAAAAACAAGTACTGTACATCATTCATCATTTTATTACACTACAAAAAACAGCTTAACTTCTTACCATGTATAAATCCTTGTTGATGCCAAGATATTTCCCATTGCCACATCCCACATCAGCCACTAGAGAACCTTTTGGTAAAGACATGAGGAAGTCAACAACTCTTGGCCATGGAGTGTGTCTAGTGCTGCTGAAATGCCCAGCTATGTCTTCATAAACCTTGTGAACAAACTCCTTTTCAAGGTTTGTGGGATCCAAGTCAATAACTGAAGGTGAATCATCTTTGTTCAGCACCTGCTGGCTATCACAGACTGATGGAAAGGCTGTAGAATCATACAACACATAAAAAATATGTTATGTTGATTCCTAAAATGTTCTTGAATCTTCAACGTGGTTTATTACATTTCTTACACACAACCCACACATAAATATATCCTTAAATAGACCGTAAAGTCAAAACTAAACTGTTACTGTTTAGATGGAGGATGCAATTTTTATAAAAATAAAAATCTTAGATAACTCTTACATAATCTCGCCAATCCAAAGAGCTTTAGAGAATCAGGTGCTTAGTATACACTCACAAGCAGGGCCCTATAATCCTATTTCTTTGGCCATCAGTATTATTAAATCCAAAGTACACACTTTTTTGCCCCTTTGTTTCTAGGACTATGTCAGGCTCTAATTCTATTCTTCTTTAAGTACTGCAAACTTTTCAAGGACCATTAAATACAAAATAATTGCATAACCAGCAAGTGCAAATAAAAAGGTAAAGCTACAGAATTTTAAATGAGCAGCAGGTATTTTTTCAGGCAAATTGCTAAATTTTATTTAATTTGCCAGCCCCCTGTATCATGTGACAGACATCAGCCAATAAAAAACATACATATATATAAATTTATATATATATATATATATATATATATATATATATACACACACACAGTATATACAATTAACTTGTGCACATGGTCAGTAAGAGCTGGTGCCTCTAAAAGTGTGCATTTAAAAAAATGATAATGGAAGTAAAACAGCATTCTCTATCTTTATTATAATTATTAGCAGTTATTTGTAGAGCGCGAACAGATTGCACAGCGCTATAAACCTAGGTCTAATATGCAAGTTAGCATTTATGAGAGACAAATGGGTAGAGGGCCCAAGAGTTGCACTGTTGTAAATCAGCTCTTATGATAATGATTTACAACAGTGCAAATCTTGGCAGGGCCCTCTACCTACCCATTTATCATTATCTGAATTAAGAAAAGTTAATTTTGACTGTAGTGTCCCTTTAATCATACCATACATAGTTCAATAATCTATGATAATCCCAAACTACTTTGGGCAGAAACTCAAGTACTGTATGTAAAACGAGGAGGTTGATTAAAGAGAAAAGTTAATAGAGAAAACAGTGACTTCCAGACAGCTGCTTAACAGATCTCAGAAGGTGTGGCATCAGTCTCAAATGCCCAGGAAGTAGCCAAGGTAGAATATGCCTGAGCCCACCCGTAACAAGATTACCCTTTTGTCTAGAAATTGCCTGGATTATTAAAAGAGAAAATTTAGTTTTTGCTGGTGCCTGAACATTGTGAGAACCTATTGAAATGATGAAGAGAATGTCAGTTTTGCGGATGGATTGAATCCTCTTGAGATATGTATGCAGACAGGAAACCACACCTAGACAGTAAAGAGGATTTCCTGAAACTTCTTTTTATCTGGAAAAAAGGAAAATAAAACAATGTCCTGGGATCTAGGATAATCTGAGACTACTTTGATCAGCAACACAGGTACTGCAACAACCAGAATATCAACCAAATAATGAATGACAAAGAATATCCTGGTCCGACTCTCTACCACCAAAGGCACAACAGTTTTTTTGTGAACATACATGGAGCTGTGGAGATATTGAAAAGAAGTGCATTAAATTAAAAGTGACAACCTCCTACAGCAAATCTCAGGAACAGCCTGTGTGATTCTGTGATTGAAATATGAAAATAGGCACCTTTTAGGTCTGCTTGACAGCAGGTAAATATTTTTAAGGAATCATGTTTATAACTCAAAGAAGAGTTTCCATCTAGATTGGTTGTTTATCCAACAGGATATATAATTTATTGTGGTGGAATCCAAAAGGATCCTTTGAGAAAGTTGATTGAAGTGCTTGTACCATTGATGAAGCATACAAAGCTGAAGAGGTCTCATGTAGAATAGAGCAAATGGAATTGTGTCTTATGCAGCAATCAATAGAATAGACTGAATTTTGCACATGAAGACTGTAATTTGATACTTCTTTGATCTGTCAATGAAGAATAAGTGTGTATGCATTTGTGAATGGCTGATGGCTGTCACATGGTACGTGTATGCATTTGTGATTGGCTGATGGCTGTCACATGGTACAGGGGGAGTGGAAAGACACATAACTTTTAAAATTGTCAGAAAAAAAATCTGCTACTCATTTGAAGTTCAGACTAAGTGCTAATGCATTGTCTTGTTATCTTGCATTTGTTGATTATGCAAATCTACAGTGTTGACTGGTCCTTTAATGTCACTGAGTCTATTATGACTCCTAGAAAATAAATTCTGGTCTGAGTAACAGTCTGCAGACTGTTATTGTTAGAGATTCAGTTTTCTGTACATGGATAAATTTCTTGCTAATGCTAAAATGTCAGGTAAAGCTAAAAACTCTGGAAAGACTAGGGGAGCTGTTGACCACACACAGGAGTATTCTCCTCATTCACACAATATGAATGCGATGCCTATGGACACGCATGTCGTGGTACAACAGCTCTCCTCCATTTTCCTCCCAAAGATGGAAAGCCTACAGAATGGTTTGGACCACTTAACAGGGAAAATGAAACAGTTTTCTGTAAGATTTACGGAAATGGAGGAAAGGGTATCAGGGCTTGAAGATACATCTACCACACATGACACACAAATAGAAACCCTAGTGAAGCAGCATATGATCTTACACCAGAGATTAGAAGACCTGGAAAACAGGTCACGTCACAATAACTTGCACTTACTAGGAGTGCCAGAAAGCATTAAGCCCAAAGATCTCATACATTTTGTCGAAAATACTTTGCCAACTTTACTTAAGTTAACCCAAGCCTTATTCAAAGGTAGTGTGGAGAGAGCACACAGGGTAGCCCCTGATAGGCAGCAAGAGCAGGCGGAAACCACAACCCAGACAGGTTATGATTAAACTCCCACAATTTCAATTGAAAGTTGAAATCCTGCGTGCTTATAGGAAAAACTCCCCGATATTGTACAGGGGCTCTAAGCTACTCATATTTCAGGATTACACCTCTGAGCTAATGAGGAAGCGCAAGGAATTCTCCCCGGTGTGCTCGGAACTAAATAAAGAGGGGAAAAAGGTTTACTTATTGTACCCAGCTAAACTTAAATTGTTAACACCCTCTGGCCCTAGATTTTTCCACACTCCTCAATAAGTATCTGAGTACCTAGGGAGAATTCAGAACAGATCTAACACAGGTTCACCATGATCATCTCATTCTGACCCAGGCTGAAGTGATAAACATAGAATAGAAGGAAACAAAATGTTGAGATGTGGTGGATTACTGCCTCTTACAACTTTATCCTGATGTGTTCTATGTTTAAATACAGTTATATAGTTAGTTTTTTTTACCTAGGTGTATTATTATTTTTTTGTTTGCTTCAAGTTAAAAATGCAAATTAAAGGTCTATTACTCCTTACCTCACTGGGTCAAGGACTCAGTGACGTGCGGTGAATTCAGGGGGTAGTGAGGCACTGGCTTTGATACACCCAGGAAAAACATATATTAACCCGATAGAGAGAGCTTATATTTACGAGTATGTGCCTTGTAGTGCATATAGACAGTTTACTTGGAGAGATTTTAAATCCATTTTTCCACAAATATAGAACTATTACAGATGCATAAGTAGAAACCACAGGGCCCTGGTAAAAAAAAAAAACATGAAGGCCCCCAAAAAACACATTTTCCTCAGCTTCTCAGCCCCCCTCTTCTTTACACAGCTGCCTTCTCACTTTCTTAATCCTGACTCCCTCACCTAACACCTTCCGTATCCTCTCAACTCCCTTCTCCTTCACACACAGCCCCCTCCATACCCTCTCAACATCCCTCTCCCTCACACACAACCCCCTCCTCACCCTCTCATTTCCCTCTCCCTCACACACAGCCCTCTCCTCACCCTCTCAGCTCCTTAACACATACAGTACCCCTCCTCACCCTTTCATTCCCCTCTCCCTCACACACAGCACTCTCCTCACCCAGTCATCCCCTCTCCCTCACACACAGCACTCTCCTCACCCAGTCATCCCCTCTGCCTCACACACAGCCCCCTCACTCTCTAAGCTCTCCCTCACACACACAGCCCCCTCACACTCTAAGCTCTCCCTCACACACAGCCCCCTCACTCTCTAAGCTCTCCCTTACACACAGCCCCCTCACTCTCTAAGCTCTCCCTCACACACAGCCCCCTCACTCTCTAAGCTCTCCCTCACACACAGCCCCCTCACTCTCTAAGCTCTCCCTTACACACAGCCCCCTCACTCTCTAAGCTCTCCCTCACACACACAGCCCCCTCACTCTCTAAGCTCTCCCTCACACACAGCCCCCTCACTCTCTAAGCTCTCCCTCACACACAGCCCCCTCACTCTCTAAGCTCTCCCTCACACACAGCCCCCTCACTCTCTAAGCTCTCCCACACACACACAGCCCACTCACACATAGCCCCCTCACTCTCTAAGCTCTCCCTCACACACACAGCCCCTTCACTCTCTAAGCTCTCCCTCACACACACAGCCCCCTCACTCTCTCTAAGCTCTCCCTCACACACACAGCCCCTTCACTCTCTAAGCTCTACCTCACACATACAGCCCCCTCACTCTCTAACCTCTCCCTCACACACACAGCCCCCTCACTCTCTAAGCTCTCCCACACACACACACAGCCCCCTCCACAACCTCTCAGCTGCTTCATGCAGACACAGCCCCCTCCTCACCCTCTCAGTTCCTTCACACATGCACAGCCAACTCCTTAACCTGTCAGCTACCCTCTCCCACACACAACCCCCTCTGCACGCTCTCATCCCCCTCTCCCTAACACACAGCCCCCTCCTTACCCTCTCAGATCCACTCTCTCACAAACAGCCCTCTCCTCACTCAGTCATCCCCTCTCCCTCATACACAGACCCCTCCTTACCCTGTCAGCTCCCCTCTCACTCACTCACAAAGCCCCTTCTCACCTTCACAACCCAACCTCAAACCAGGCAGCTCCTATTAGCTATCTCCCTGAATCCCATTCTCTCCCTCCCTCCTGACCCTCTCAGTCCACCTCTCACTCACACACAGCCTCCTCTTTACAAACACATGAAATCTCTCATTCACACACCACTCTCACCCCCCCATACCCCTACACATGCTCACACCCCTCACTCTCTTAGCTCTCCCTCACACACAGCCCTTACCCCTCCACATGCACACACCTCACACACCCTCATATACACATATTTGTCTCAAACGTTTTCTGTCACACTCACAGGCAGACACTGAGTACTGACCTCTTAGTTAAAATCACTGCTCAGCAAATATTTACACACACATAGCTTCTGTAAAGGGACTGGGAGGAGATCAGTGTGTGTTCTGTGCAGACCGGAGGGAGGAGTTCATTCAGGTTACTTCCTGTGTATGAGCAGTGGTGCTGATCTGAAGCAAAATATTGTAAACTTGAGACACAATTTCCAGGATGCCTAATTTTATAGGCATTGCGCATATACTCTTTAGCTTCAGCTGTACAGTGTAGAGAAAGATTAGCATAAAGATGAAATGCTGAACGGCTACAAGTAAAAGACAGTGGATCATGTTAGAGGAGGAGTGGGGGACAATAACTGAAGCTTGGAACAAGAGGTTAATTAGAGCAGTAGTATAAGGCTAATACTACTTCTCTAATTAACCTCTTGTTGCAAGCTGCAGTTATTGTCCCCCACTCCTCCTCTAACATGATCCGCTGTCTTTTACTTGTAGCCGTTTAGCATTTCATCTTTATGCTAATCTCTACACTGTACAGTTGAAGCTAAATTTATTATCTGCAGCTCCATTTCCTCTCTGGCAGCGCAGCACTCACTGGGAAGGGGCTGGGAAGCATCACTGTCATATCAGATAGCTTTACCAGGTTAGCTAGTAGTGCAGTCCCGGCTATCAGGGGTTCTTGTTGCCCTGCCCCCACCCTTGATCTACCACTGGTGCTACATCTAATAACGGAAGCCACAAAAATTTTAAACATTTCCTGCATCATTTAAAAAAATAAAAACTGCAGTTCCTACCTTGTTGCACACTATTAAAAGACGTGTGCGCTACTTTGGAAAGAGGTGTTAGAGGAAACTGAAGGTGTGCTCGCTATGTCAGTGACAGGCTGCAGTCTCTACTCTCTTCTTCCCGCCAGTACCGTGCTATCAATTGCTGCAGGGAGCCAATCCACGCCGGTCATATTCTCCTGGTCAATCACCAGGAGAACATGACCATCTCTTATTGGCTCCCTTGTTAAGAGGCATCAAGAGGGATGCCTCCTATTGGTCTCAATTTTGTGTGCTGATATGTTGCAAGCACACAGGTGGCGCTCCAGCATAGCTTTTCCTATGACCCATGTAGTGCTATGGAGAGAAGCAGTCCTGTACCTGCCTCTCCATAGCGTTACATGGGGAGGAAAAAAAATTGTGATTTTTTTTTTTGGCAATTTCTTTTTATTTTTTGTATTTATTAAAATTGAATTTAACTTTGCCCCATATGACAGGGGAGGCCCTGCCTCCCTTGCCTCCTATGACTGCACGTCAATGCAAGGACGTTGTACTTTGGTACACTGAATTTTGATGACATTAGTTTAAACAATCGGTACAAAAAAGATGAGAAACAAATTCCCCAAACCACTATAATTGAGGTACTAACGGTTGACCTTTCTTGGTTACTAAATTATTTATTATGTACTGTATTATGTATCGGTTATATATACACGCTCTGGCATTATGTTGATACTAGTTATAAGCTGTTAAGATTCAACAAATACCACGCTTAGTTTAAAATCTATTTTTTTATCACATATTTGATTGGGACAAAGGTGCTCTATAATGAGGCACCAAACTGTGGTTACTTTAGTTTAAATAACCTATACAAAAATTATGGTAGAATAATTTCTCCCAATCTGCATAATTTCAATGTGATGAGTGGTTACAAATCCTTTTTTTCTCTCTCACTCTCTCTCCCACCTTCTCTCACTTACAGCTAATGGAACGGGTCAATATAGCTCACACTTTGCTTCTTAGATGGCAGTAAAGTTTGTGTCCTGGAACGTGGGGGGGATCAACTCTCCCATCAAGAGACGCACTATTCTAACTCATTTGAGACACTTAGGGACTGACATAGCCTTTTTACAGAAAACTCACCTCTCTGAGCCGGAACATGAAAAGTTATGTAGGGACTAGGTAGGATCGGTGGAATACTTATCGCATACAAACTCTAGCAGAGGCATTGCAATCCTCTTTGGGAAAAGATGGCAAGTAGAGGTTTTGTCGACACACAAAGATACAGAAGGTAGATTCATAGTGCTACAAGTCAGAATAAACCAAATAATTTTTGTACTTTGTAACATATACGCCCCTAACAGTAAGTCTTCAACTTTCTGGACTAAAATTATACAAACGCTCATACCCTATTCGGTTATGGATATATTATTGGGGGGAGATTTTAACTTAGCCCCAAACCCTGTTTATGACAGAATGCGGGATCCAGAGCGCCCCCGGGTGGGGCAGAGACCTGTAGGCAGGGGTACCTTTGAAAGAAAACTTTTTGGCAGACTTTCAGACTTTTTACAATTAGTGGATATTTGGAGACTGAGGAACTCGGAGAGTAGGGACTTCACCTGTATTTCAAAGGTTATACCCTCGCTCTCTCGTATTGATCTATTTTTAATTTCCCCCATTTTGATTCCCAGAGTGACTGGTGATAAAATTCACAATGTGATGATCTCAGATCAAGCACCAGTGGAACTTGTAGTTTCGGTGGACGCCTCCGTTTCAAATAAACATATGTTAAGATTTCCTGGATACCTCAGAAGCTTTTTCTAAACACTTATTACATGCATGGAACGATTATTATACTGATAATAAGGGCCACTCTGGCATCCCGGAACTGTTCTGGAGTGCGGCAAAAGTGGTACTGACTAGCAACATCATTTCCTATGTGGCTACACAGGAAATTGCAGGCCAAGCTGCAAAGGCTGCAGGAAAATTTGACTCATACTTATCAAGCATATTGTAGTGAACCCAGTCCTCTCCTGAGGGACAGGTATCTTACTAGTAATGGGGAATTGGATGTTTTCCTGCATCATCAAACTGTCGCACAGATACTTAAAACTAGTGCCAAGTATTACAGGGAAGTTGACAAATCAGGTAAACTTTTGGCCTCATTAATAAACCAGAAAAACACCCGCAACCCGATTGCTGCCATTAAATTCCACAACAAAACTCACAAAACTCCAGACACGATAGTAAAGGCTATGGCAGATTATTACTCCAACTTATACACTAGCCAGAAAACTCCACCCCAAGACATAAGTTTAACTTTTTGGAAAGATATGGCCCTCCCACAAATTACTCAGGAACAATTAGCAAATTACTCAGGAACAATTAGCTAGCTTGAACTCTCCCATATCGTCAGAGGAAGTAATGAGAACTGTCTCATCAATGTCTAATGGAAAAGCGTCAGGTCCAGATGGACTGCCCATTGAATTTTATAAAATGTTAAAGCCTCAAGATACCTCGAAATCAACTAAACTATACAACTCATATTATCAAGACCTGGTATACCCCTCCAAAACATTCACCATGGCACATGTATCTTTAATTCCTAAGCCTGGGAAGGATTCTGAGCTACCTGAATCATATCGTCCCATATCCCTCCTTAACTCTGATTACAAGATCCTGATGAAGATTTTGACCAATAGATTAAAACTGATTGTAATTGATCATTCATCCCGACCAGACTGGGTTCATGTGTCAAAGAACCTGAGTGGTGAACTTGAGGCGAGTTTTGCATGCCATTTCACATTTTTCTGTGGATTCTGGGAGTCTGGGGACCCGAAGCTCGTCGGAGGCCTTTCTGTTGGCCTTGGACGCAGAGAAGGCCTTCGACAGGGCGGAATGGAGTCATCTTTTTGATGCTTTGAAGTGTTTTGTCATTTAGGCTCCCTCTTAAAGTACATTTGTAATATATATTCGGTTCCTTGGATTTACATCATGGCTAATGGTCTCTTCTCTCCAAGAATAACGTTGCAGAGGGGCACCAGACAGGGTTGTCCCCTTTCCCCGCTACTTTTTAATTTGGCTCTGGAGCGCCTAGCCATTAAATTGCGTAGTATTTTTCCGGGTATAGTAGTGGGGGGTGCGAAGCTTCAATTAGATCTATATGCGGACGATATTTTTTCTTTTTGTAGAAAATCCGACAAAATATATTTCAAACATTTTAGCAACTATCGGGGCTTTTGGAACCTTCTCACGGTATAAGATAAATTAATCTAAGTCAGAAATACTATGGATGTGGAAAAGCTGCATCCAAGTAACCCATTACCAATTCCAAGAGGCCAACCCAACCCTGACTTATTTAGGAATACACTTATCCACAGACCCCCACCTCCTATACCATTCCAACATCACTCAAATTTGCCAGAACATATAATCTAGATTAGAAGGCTGGAGGAGGCTTCCTCTATCTTTGACAGGACGAGTCAGTTTGGTCAAGATGGTGATTCTTCCAAATATTTTGTACCCACTTTTGATGTTGCCTTTCTTGATATCAAAAAAAGATGTAAAGTTATTCACACAAGCTCTTACAAACTTTCTTTGGAAGGGAGGTAAATCGAGGGTAGCTCTTGCTAAATTATATGCGCACCCCCATCAGGGAGGATTAGGGTTGCCTAATTTAAAACTTTATAATTGAGCTGCACTAATATGTCTAATGTTGGACTGGCAATTAAATACTAAGCATTTTTATACACCAGAACTGGAGAACTCAGCCTTGGGTGACGGTGAACCTTGCCTTCCTGCCCTTTGCTGCTATCACGGATGTACCTTCTAGCATCAAAACAAATTTTCTTTATAAAGATGTCTTTTTTTAAAGAGGGCTTGGCATCTGGCTTTGCGTCAGTTGAGGCGTACATGTGTATCCTCTAGACTAACTCCGCTTCAAGGTAATTTAAACTCCCCCCCTGGTATTGAGACCTCTCCTTTCATAATATGGGAGGAACTGGGTTTGCACACTGTTGGGGACACTCTGGACCTGGCTGCACACAGGTTGAAAGCATTTACTGACTTGCAAAGCCAGTTTAAAATACCCTGAATGCACTTGTATGCTTATTTGCAAATGTGGCATTATATAACACAGTTAATTAAAGCAGACACCCTTTTCTGGGAGGAGCCGCATGCCTTCATATCATCAGTAGGATCCTTTAAAATTGGGAATTTCACTATCTCAGGACTGTATAGGACCTTACTACATAAAGGGGAATCAAAAAACCTGTCCACTCTGGGGGAACTCTGGGAAAAGGACTTGGATAGTGATGATACAGTTGAAGCAATACAAAACAGCATGGAGATGGTGAGGGGGGCGACCCTGTCAATGACTCTTAGAGAATCTCAATTCAGAATGTTGCATAGGGACTACATTATTGCACGTAGGCTGTCTAAGTAGAACCCGAAAATAGTAAATTAATGCAGTAAGTGTAGATTATTCAACCCGGACTTTTTACATTATTTTCATTTTCAATCATGTCCTCATGTCAAACAGTTTTGGAGTAAAATTAGTTACTGGATTAACAGAACTTTTTCTATTAATGTTAAAGGACCAGCAAATACAGTAGATTTGCAAAATCAACAAATGCATGATAACAATACAATGCAATAGCACTTAGTCTAAACTTCAAATGAGTATGAGATTGCTTTCTGACAACTTTCAAAGTTATATCTATTTCCACTCCCCTTGAATCATGTGACAGCCATCAGCCAATCACAAATGCATACACGTATATTTTAGGAACTCTTGCACATGCTCAGTAGGAGCTGGTGACTCAAAAAGTGTAAATATACAAATACTGTATACATTCTGTTAATGGAAGTATATTGGAAAGATATTTAAAATTGCATGCTCTATCTGAATCATGAAAGTTTAATTTTGACTTGAGTGTCCCTTTAATATAAGACTTGAACAAATTTGTTTTCTAGACTGGAAGGAGCAGCCCTCTAGTCTTAGGTCTTTACTGACTACAATCGTCCTGATTGCAAGAAAGGGCATTCTTGGGGTGTGGACGGTGAGAGCGGCTCCTTCCTTTGTGACATTTAAACATAGTCTATACAGACAGCTGCTTATTGAACAGTTGGAAACTAAAATGGATACTACTACAAGACTAAAGCATTTTATGCACAAATGGCAAGCATACATAAAGACTTTGAGTCTTGACCTGCAAAAACAAATTCTTACACCCTTTGCACACACGGAAATAATGCTAATGGGATTCCTGAGGGGTGAATGGGGATTCTTATACCAAACAGGAGAGAGGACACAGGCTGGGGGGGAGTTGCTGAGTGGTAGGAGGGGAGAGTTTCTTTTTTTTCTCCATACTGCTCTTTTAAATGATGGAATTACCTATATAACAAGGTGGTACTGAAGTTTGTGTTTTGTGTGTTTTTTTGTTTATATATAGTGACAGGTTTTGCTAAATTGTTTATAGTTGTAAGTTAAAGGGATTTAAAAAAAAAAAAAAAAAAGAAAGAATGATGAAATTGCATTAAGAGGAGTGACACTTTACTTAAAGGGTCATGAAACCCAAAAGTTTTCTTTCATGATTTAGGTAGAACATACAATTTTAAACAACTTTCCAGTTTACTTCTATTATCAAATGTGCTTCATTCTCTTGGTATAATTTGTTGCAGGAGCAGCTGAGTGCACTACTGACATCTAACTAAACACATGGGTGAGCCAATGACAATAGGTTTATATATGCAGCAACCAATCAGCAGCTAGAACTTACGTTCTTTGCTGCCACTGAGCTTTCCAAGAAAACGAAGCAAATTAAATAATAGAAGTAAATTGGAAAGTTGTTTAAAATTGTATGTTTTACCTAAATCATGAAAGAAAGTTTTTGGGTTTCATGTCCCTTTAAAATCTGACTTGTCATATGGAACAAATACTGTGTCACGAAAGAGACTGGAAATCAAATACAGAGGATTGACTAGAACAACATCGCTGGATACATTCTGCTAGTGATCGTAACACATTACGGACAATCTTTTGTAAATCCTGAGAAATTTGAAATTGTAAGCCAATGATTGAATTGTACTGTAATAGAATTGACTCGTTGTTTGTCTCCAATAAAGAATATTTAAGAAAAAAAATAAAAAATATATAGCCATAACTTGTAATGCTTTCTTTTTTTCAATAAGAATATGAAAACATTTGGTTACTAGGGTTCTAGGAGGGTCCTGATCTATCAAATTTAAATGTTTCCTGATTCTATCTTTTAAACTTCTGCTTGTGCACCCTACATACTGTTTAGAGCATATTTTACAGATGATGAGATACACTACACATTTGCTGTTACAATCAGACCTAATCTTCATTACATGAAGAGTCTTACTCAAAAGGCTCAACAAACCTGGGTGCAAGGGCACCACTGACAATTTAAAATTAGGCGCTAGCATCCTGGTTGAAGCCCCGAAGACAGCCATGAGTGTCCATTACTGCTTGCTGCTGACAGTCGTGCCAAAAACCAAGCCATGTGCAGCTGAATCTTCTCCAAGCAACGTGAGTGGGAACTACAAGTCATAGAATGCCACTTTATGTACAGTTCCACTCCTGTCACCTCCACCTCCCCTGGCATTAAGTACTACAATTGCAGACAATGAAACCAAGAAGTATGGTGGTAGCCCAAAGCTGGAGTACCAGTAAATCTATTTTAAGTACCACATTGGACATTCATACAATAGGTTCACAACATCATAGCCTATCCTTTTAAACTCTTTAAAGGCTTTGTCTCGTGGTTAAAAAAAAAAAATTCACTCATGGTTTTAAACCATAAAGTAAAGCTGTATACTATTCTTACCATACTCAAGATTAATTTGATCACTTAAAGTAAAATCTCTAATAACTGCATGACCTGTAGCCAAGAAAACAATGGACACATACAAACACAACCATGATCTGCATAAACATTTCCCAAATCACCTTTATGTATGGTTAATTCAGCTAAAATGGATTAAAGGCTATAGCAAGTAATATTTGTTGTGCATGTGTGAAAGATCTGCAGTTGAACATGTTAATAAAACATTTTTGTATTAAATTATATGCTTTAAAAAAATGACGGCTATATTACGAGTTTTGCGGTAAGAGCGGTGCGGTACTAACTTTCAAGTTATTGTCACCGCTCACTTACCTACAGCGCTGGTATTACAGGTTTACAAAAACCCGGCGTTAGCAGGCAAGAAGTAAGCGTAGAGCAAAATTGAGCTCCATACCGCACTCCAATACCAGCGCTGCGGTAAGCTGGTTTTACGTGCTCGTGCACGATTTCCCCATAGACATCAATGGAGAGAGCCGGCTGAAAAAAAGCCTAACACCTGCAATAAAGGAGCATAAATCTCCGTAACGCAGCCCCATTGATTCCTATGGGGAAATTTTTTTTATGTCTACACCTAACACCCTAACATGAACCCGAGTCTAAACACCCCTAATCTTACACTTATTAACCCCTAATCTGCCGCCCCCGACATCGCCGACACCTACATTAAATTTATTAACCCCTAATCTGCCGCTCCGGACATCCCGCCACTATAATAAACATATTAACCCCTAAACCGCCGTACTCCCGCATCGCAAACACCAGTTAAATATTATTAACCCCTAATCTGCCGCCCCCAACGTCGCCGCCACTATACTATTTATTAACACCTAAGCCTAAGTCTAACCCTTACCCTAACACCCACTAACTTTAATGTAATTAAAATAAATCTAAATAAAACCTACTATTAATAACGAAATTTTTGTAATTTAGTTAATTGTATTTCATTTATGTAATTTATTTAATTGTAGTGTAAGGATAGGTGTTAGTGTAAGACAGGTTAGGTTATATTTTACAGGTAAATTTGTATTTATTTTAACTAGGTAGTTAGTAAATAGTTAATAACTATTTACTAACTAGTCTACCTAGTAAAAATAAATACAAACTTAGCTGTGAAATAAAAATAAAACCTAAGCTAGATACAATGTAACTATTAGTTATATTGTAGCTAGCTTAGGGTTTATTTTACAGTTAAGTATTTAGTTTTAAATAGGAATCATTTAGTTAATAGTAGGTTTTATTTAGATTTATTTTAATTACATTAAAGTTAGTGGGTGTTAGGGTTAGGCTTAGGGGTTAATAATACATTTAGTATAGTGGTGGCGACGTTGGGGCGGCAGATTAGGGGTTAATAAATGTAGGTAGGTGGCGGCGATGTTAGAGGAGGCAGATTAGGGGTTAATAATATTTAACTAGTGTTTGCGATGCGGGAGTACTGCGGTTTAGGGGTTAATATGTTTATTATAGTGGCGGTGATGTCCGGAGCGGCAGATTAGGGGTTAATAATTTTATTTTAGTGTTTGCGATGCGGGAGGGACTCGGTTTAGGGGTTAATAGGTAGTTTATGGGTGTTAGTGTACTTTTTAGCACTTTAGTTATGAGTTTTATGGTACATCTTTGTAGGGTAAAACTAATAACTACTGACTTTCAGTTTACGTTATGGATCTTGAAGTTTTAGGCTGTACCGCTCACTTTTTAGCCTCCCAAGCAGACTTGTAATACCGGCGCAAAGGAAGTCCTATTGAAAAAGGACTTTTTGAAAGCTGCGGTAGTTACGTTGCGTTACGGCCAAAAAAGTGTGCGGTGCAGCTAAACCTGCAAGACTCGTAATACCTGCGGTAGTGAAAAAGAGCCTTAACGCTGCTTTTTCACTCATACCACAAAACTTGTAATCTAGCCGTTAATTAATTAAAAAAGCAATATATTTTGGAATACTCTAAAACAGAACAAAATTTGTAAGCACAGAGTCTCTTTAAAGGGATATAAATCAGTGCTTCTTTCAAGAAAAAAAAAAGAAAATCATAAAAAGAAACAGATTGGCTAGCCAAGGCCTACAGCTAGATAAGCAAACAGACATTACAAAACTGAGATTTTACTGTTACATAATTTTTGCAGCAGAATCTCCTACTGATCATGGGCAATAAACTAAATGAAGCTAATATTTGGTGTCTAGCAACACTTCAAAATAAAAACTATTCCTTTGCCTTCTTGTAAAGACCCCAGCCCCGATGAAGTGCTGTGACAGGAAGTAATGGACAATGCACAAATTAAGTAAAAAAAAAAAAATGTAAACTCCCTTTAAAATGCTGAATAATACAGATTGCAATGATTTCTATTAAGTATAACCAATCGGTTTAGTGCTATTTTTGTTACAACAATAAAACAGACTATTGTATATCCTTTTATGACCATATTCATTGAGTATCCCCTTTTTTATTATACTGTAAACTGCTGTTAGCGAGGAAAGCACTACACAGATGAGTACATATATAAAACAATTGTTCACACTCTGGCCTTTGTTAGCTGTACTTCATTAGAGCATGTTCATTTTGCTTATCTAATTCTGGCTAACTGTGTTTAACCCCTTAACGACCGATGACGTAAAGGGTACGTCCTACAAAAAACGGTTGTTAACGACCAACGACGTACCCTGTACATCATCGGGGGTTTCAAACGGTGGAAGCGATCCTGATCGCTTCCAGTCGCTTTCAATGTATTGCTGTGATGCCTCGATATTGAGGCATTACTGCAATACCTTTTTTTGCACACTGTGGCCCTCTCTGCATCGGCCAGTGATCGTGCTGATCGTTGGTGGGTGGGAGCAGCTGCAGGGAGACGGGGTGGGCGGCCCATAGCTGGACTAGTTCCGGCCGCTGTTCTGGGAAGGGGGGCGGGAGCGCGCAAGGGGGGAAGGGGCGGGAGTGAGCGCGTGACCGATCTGTCCCTAAGAGAAAGGGAGAGGAGAAATAATTGTTTGTTATGGAATCTGGGAGGGGGAGGTGGTAGGAAATTGGGGGGGGGGGGCAGCTACACTATGGAAAAATGGGGTAAAATAAAAATAATTTTAAAAAAGAGCAAATTTGTTAAAAAACTGGGTACAGACAGTACCTAAAATGGCCACAAATAGAAAGAGGGGGGAGTGGGGAGTTTAAGAGAGCTGTTTGGGGGGAATCGTGGAGGTTGGGGGGGAACCTACACTTCAGAAACTATTTACATATATTAAAAAAATGCTTAAAAAAAAGCTTTTATTTTAGTACTGGCAGACTTTCTGCCAGTACTTAAGATGGCGGTGACAATTGTGGGATGAGGGAGGGAAGAGAGATGTTTGTGAGGGGTCAGGGAGTGGGATGTGTCAGGTGGGAGACTGATCTCTGCACTAAAGCTAAAATTAACCCTACAAGTTCCCTACAAGCTACCTAATTAACCCCTTCATTGCTGGGCATAATACACGTGTGGTGCGCAGCAGCATTTAGCTGCCTTCTAATTACCAAAAAGCAACACCAAAGCCATATATGTCTACTATTTCTGAACAGAGGGCATCCCAGAGAAGCATTTACAACCATTTGTGCCATAATTACACAAGCTGTTTGTAAATAATTTTAGTGAGAAACCTATAGTTTGTAAAGGTTTTTAAAAAATTTAGCGATTTTTTTTTATTTCGTCGCATTTGGCGGTGAAATGGTTGCATAAAATATACCAAAATGGGCCTAGATCAATACTTTGGATTGTCTACTAAAATATATATATATATATATATATATATATATATATATATACATGTCAAGGGATATTCAGGGATTCCTGAAAGATATCAGTGTTACAACTTAACTATCGCTAATTTTGAGAAAAAAAATGGTTTGGAAATAGCAAAGTGCTACTAGTATTTATTGCCCTATAACTTGCAAAAAAAGCAAAGAACATGTAAACATTGGGTATTTCTAAACTAAGGACAAAATTTAGAAACTATTTAGCATGGTTGTTTTTTGGTGGTTGTAGATGTGTAACAGATTTTGGGGGTCAAAGTTAGAAAAAGTGTGTTTTTTTTTCTATTTTTTCAGCATATTTTATAATTTTTTATAGTAAATTCTAAGATATGATGAAAATAATGGTATCTTTAGAAAGTCCATTTAATGGGGAAAAAAACGGTATATAATATATGTGGGAACAGTAAATGAGTAAGAGGAAAATTACAGCTAAACACAAACCCCGCAGAAATGTAAAAATAGCCCTGGTCCAAAACGGTCAGAAAATGGAAAAGTGGTCTGGTCACTAAGGGGTTAAAGGATCATGCAACCCCATTTTTTTCTTTTATGATTTAGAAAGAGCATATAATTTTAAACAACTTTCTAATTTACTTCTATTGTTTAATTTGCTTAATTTTCTTGATATCCTATGCTGAAAAGCATATCTAGATAGGCTCAGTAGCTGCTGATTGGTGGCTGCACACAGATGCCTCGTGTGATTGGCTCACCCATGTGCATTGATATTTCTTCAACAAAGGATACCTAAAGAATGAAGAAAATTACATACTAGAAGTAAATTGGAATATTGCTTAAAATTGTATTCTCTATCTGAATCATGAAAGAAACATTTTGGGTTTAGTGTCCTTTTAACCCCTGCAAGGAGGTTAAACATATACCTAAAGCCCTGTTCAGGAGCCGCAATGCTTGCGGTGATTGGCGGGTTGTATGACTGCCACTCTTGATTGTCTCAACAGCGTTTTACTGTTCAGGGACTACAAGATTTGTGGCTCTGGAGCGGGATTTTACCTATGTGTTTGATCTCTTTGTGTGGGTTAAACACATATGCCTATTTTCCATTGCTGTTGTAAACTGGTAACAAGAATCAACATTAATGTATATGGACCTGTTTTTTGTTACTACCAGTTAAAGGGATAGTCTAGTCAAAATTAAACTTCACGATTCAGATAAAGCAGGCTATTATAAGCAACTTTCTAATTTACTCCTATTATCAATTTTTCTTTGTTCACTTGGTATCTTTATTTGAAAAAGCAAGAAGGTAAGCTTTTGGTTCAGAACCTGGGTAGCACTTGCTGATTGGTGTCTAAATGTAGCCACCAATCAGCAAGTGCTATCCAGGTGCTGAACTAAAAATGGGCCAGCTTCTAAGCTTACATTCTTGCTTTTTCAAATAAGGATACCAAAAGAACGAAGAAAAATTCCACAGCTGCATTCATTACTTTTGGGAATTCAGAACCTGGCCACCAGGAGGAGGCAAAGACACCCCAGCCAAAGGCTTAAATACCTCCCCCACTTCCCTCATCCCCCAGTCATTCTGCCAAGGGAACAAGGAACAGTAGGAGAAATATCAGGGTGAAAAAGGTGCCAAAAGAACAAAAAACTTAAATTACAGTCGCCCCATACAAAAACGCAGACGGGGTTTTTCTTCAAGAGTGCAGAACAACTCCTTCCCAAAAAAGACCAGAAAGAAGAGACCAGAACCCGGAAAAACAGTAGAGAAACTACCTGCCCAGAAGGATCTATCGCAACGTTTCCTCTTAAGGAAGGCTCACAATATCAAACTATGATACATGGCCAAAGATCAATAGATCCGACACATCCCTGACCCTCACTCCGGCAATGGACCCAGCAGTGACTGATAATGCCTAAAAGGACAAAGAAAAGAAAATTCCCCGATCATCAAGACTTCCAGGAAGGAAAAAGGAGGGAACCAGCCCTCCAAAAATGCTCCAGGACCCAGACGCAGCCCCCTTCCCGAAGACTAAGGGTACTCCCAAAGAGAAACCCTCCACTGAAAGTACAGAGATAGCATGTCACAACAAATTCATCCCTTCACTCTGACATCCTGCACTCAAGGCAGGGGGGAACAACCCCACTGAACAGAGGAAGAAAAGTACCTCCCTCAGTTGGATACTATGGATAAAATGCCTTAGACAAAGATAATTGCAGAACCAGCATAATGAAATTACAGTCAAAGCTGTATTTAAACTCTTGACCTTCAGGTTTCAAGAAAGCAAAGACCGCCAGTAATTTATGGTGGAACACGATTCAAATCCACCCCAAGGAGGGAAAACGAAACCAGCACAGCACACCCGCACACAGGCATGGAGTGTAAAGCTGTAGGCAGACTCAACAGGTCAAGTACCGAATGACAGAAACATCCGGCCACTAAGGCTGGTCCAGTAGAAGAATAATTCTCCAAAGATAGAAAAATATGCACCAGTAGGAACTGGGAACAGAGCCATCCCAAACCACTCTAAGGGAACTGGAACAGAACTCCAAAAAGTCCAGTCAAAGACAAGGACCAGGACAAATGAACCCGGACACCCAGAACTCGGAGTTGGCTTACAAACGTACTACCCCCTGAGGAACCACTGGGTTACCCCTCCGGAGCAGACTTCGCACACAGTTATATCCAAGGCACCATGGACACCGAACTCTCACATAAGAGTCCCAGACACAGAGTGCTTAAGACACCCACAACGGGAAACAACTCCCAAATGAAAAAGGGTGCTAGGCAATGATGAGAGCCACACAGCCACTCTGGTGGACCGTAAGGCACTAGGGACAACAGCACTAAGTCCAAAGACTATGGGAACGTCAAGAGAACAGAGCTGAACCCCAGATATTTTGGTTTGCAAATAGGACCATAGTCTCCAAGATCCTCTCAGGATCCTTCTCCTGGAAACCCCTACAGTTTGAGGAATAACGAATGAACTAACATTCTAACCCCAGACGGGTAAAAGCCCAAAAACGTCTAAGCAGGGGCAAAAACAGTAAAAAAGGAACACCCTAATCTGCAAACTCCAAAACCATGGGAGCAGATGGAATCCCGGAAGTACAAAAACCCAAAGGTCCTACTTCCTGAAACAGCTGACCAAAGGCCAACCCCAAGGAAAGTAGACAAAAAAAGGCCCAATGAACCTCAACCCGAAGGAAGAGATACTATCATCAAGGAAAACAGATCCAAAAGGACAATTCCAAAGAAGACTTTGAAGAGAAAACGAGGAACATTACCCAGAGCAATCCTTAGCAGGATCCGCTCTGGCCCCTCACCAACAAATAGGAACAGGACAGCGAGAAACTAACTCCTCATCCGAGTGATAAACTCACCATCCAACCAGGCAGCCAGTTACACCAGCACCACGTGGATGATATAATCCGTAAGGAACAGATATTAGCGCCCGACCAGGACCAGCCTGCTACATAGGGCATTCAAAACTGACCCAAGCCACAGAAAAATCAAGATCCCATAGGATCGACAAAACTAAGGACATAATGTATTGAAACCGTAACATGCAACTTTCGCGGAAGTGCTCAAGCGACCAAAAAATTGCCAGTATCAAATTCCAGAGAAGAAATGTTTCCCAACCAAAATTTTTTTAACAGACATGAGCTTCCAAAAGAAATAAAACACATCCTAGCCGGATCAAGTAGGCAGAACCCGCAGGTAAACGCCCAAGAAGAATGGGTACACTAACAGGACCAGCCAATCAGAGACCCCATTCCTTCAAAGCTCAGAACTGGAATAAGATACCCAAAAAAAATTGGAGACAATAAGGAGATTAACTGCATCCCCACACGTCTAACCCAGCTTGCCCTCTGGAACAGAAGACCGCGGATCCCCCAACCTATTAGGACTGAGATCCTCCAGCCAAAACATGCCGCAGCAGGACACGAAGGCCCGCCAGTCTATAATGAAAAGCAAGACTTACCTCCCCGGGGCAAGTGATGACCCCGGCCCGAGGGTTCGACCCCAAAAGCTTCAGAGGAAACCGTTTCCCCAGATGGCTGATCTGACCCAGACGATCCCACGCCTGACGAGCCCTGGTTAGCAGAACATGGACAGAATCTCAGCAACACCTCCCTCTCTGGAAGATGTAAATGCGCCAACGCCATAGATATGGCCATGCAGAACCGTGCCGTAACCTCTGGAGGAAACAAGCCACCTTCCGGAAAAGGGGTAACGGCATTAGGGACACTTGCTTGCGTAGCCAAGGAATGTTTTAGGGGACGTGCCTCATGGGATTCCCAGGGGCGGATGGTTCGGCAGACTAAGTTCCCTGTTTCAGGAGAAGAGAGCACGCTAAAGCGGCATTTGGAACATAGCTGATGGGCATGGATTACCCAGGACATTTCATACTCTTCGCAAGAAGTAGAATCTAAATCAGAAACATCTGTCTCCAAAAAATCAGAATCCTCCATAACTTGGTTATAGATAATTATAGATAGAAAAAAATAAAAACGGCACCTTACACCCCCCAATGGCTGGGGCACTCACCACCTCCTGTGACCCAGACAACTAGCGAACAGATTCTCTCCGTCGCTAAGCGGTCAGGAATATGGAAATGGAGAACAGAACGTGACTATGCCTAGTCACAAGTTACACCGTGCAGGCCAGAAAAAAACGCGCCAAGGCCACCAGGGCCGCGCAGCCTGACAAAAAGGCTGTTATGTTACGATATAGCCACGAGCCCAATTTTCACAACACACATTAGCAGACAGAATCACATAACAAACATGATTAAAGCCCCTCCTGTTCAATAACCCCCTCGGGAGATATTAACCCATGATTCCATAAAGATAAAAGAGTCCCACTGAGACCCTGACTTCTTCGTTTACATTACATTCACATCATCAAAGTAAAATGAAATGATCTTACCGGAATCTACACCGTGGAACAGGAACACGACCCTTCAAGTGTCACAGATAGTAGCCTCGCTTCTGGCATGGACTTGAGTGAAGAAAGCAGGCAGCAAAACTTGTCAACGCTGATTGCTAAGGAGCTGTTAACATGAGTCGGGATGGTTTCGCAGAAAGACTCTCCCTGCATCTCCGGACTCTAACATTCATCCATGCTCTCACTGAGAGGCTGACAGGATTACTTAAAACTCCAGTCCTATTTCGAAGAGTACTACCCGCCATAAGAGACTATCTTAAATCTTCTGACACTTCTCTGCCAACCTCCTGTGACAAAAGGCAAAGAATGACTGGGGGATGAGGGAAGTGGGGGAGGTATTTAAGCCTTTGGCTGGGGTGTCTTTGCCTCCTCCTGGTTGCCAGGTTCTGAATTCCCAAAAGTAATGAATGTAGCTGTGGACTCTCCCCGTTTATGAAGAAAAGTTTAATTTTGACTAGACTATCCCTTTAACACAGCTAATAACAGCAATGGAAACTAAGCTATAGTTAGCTAGGGTCAGTATTAAAAAATAGCATGTCTCTAAAAATACAGAAAATGTTATTACAAATATCTCCATAACTAATAATGTGCTCCTGACGTACCACAATTACACAAGCCTTGTCTCACTTTCCTAAATGTGAAGGATGTCCTTGTGCCCCTCTTGTTTAAGGTGAGCTCTTCAATATTCCCACAGATTGTTCCAATTGTATTTTTCTCAGACACTTGAACAACGTCAAACTTTCTTGGCGTGATGCTATGAAAATAATAATAGGAAAAAGTTTAACAAAAAACGTTTTGAAAGGCTTTAGTAGAAGCTGTGTCAAAGTGAAAAAGGTCTTTAAATGTGGAGTTGTTGAACTGTCTTTCAATAACATGATGACTGTCGAAAAATAACTGTTTTTCAACAGAAAAGCAAATTAAGCAAGAATATTTACAGAAAACCTCTAAACTCACTCAGTTAATGGAGATTCAAACCTTTCAGAAGAACATATACTTTGGGCTTTTAATATGCCCTGCAATTTGTTCTGATTTGTCTGAAGAACTCGTCTTCAGTGACTGGTACTTATATTTAACTGTCTATCATTTTACCAAAATTACGAGTCAGCTTACAGATAATCAAATCTTTCATTCACTCAATGTCACATACAGATGTAAGTGAATAAATAACCAGAAAATAAGCAAAGCAAAACAAAACAGCCTACATCAGCCCGAAACTTCAGTTCTGATATAATATCACCTCCGAAATTGCTGGAAGCCTTTAATATGGTGTAAGCAATAACCCCTTCCTCAGCCTTAATGTTTACTAAGGTGGTGATTTCTTAAAGGGATATGAATCCCAACATTTTTCTTTCACGATTCATATAGAGCATGCAGTTTTAAACAATTTTAAAGTACTCAGTGGTAAAATGATAACAAGCAAGACTTTACCTATGTGCTTATCTAATTGATAATACTGTAGAAAAGTGTATCTAAAGAGTTATCTACAAAACAAATTACAATTTAAAGGAAAAATCACTAGATAAACTTGTGATTTATACCCCAAACTTAGCCAGGATTAATAAACATTTAAACAAATTAGAGCACATCATTTTTGTATCAGAAAGTTCCTCTAAAATTGAATTTTTGCCTGTGGGTTTAATACAAACCTCTAGGGCACGGAAAGTACAATGTTTTATCTAGGAGTAAGAAAATAAATAAAGGAGCCAGCCATTTGTCAGTTTACTCAGTGTGGACATATTCATAAGCAATGCATTTTAGCTCTAAGCATAAAGATATTCTTGTCTTTTTTAATATAGTAAAAATATAATAAATATTTATAGTAAATATATAAATGTTAAATCAAAAAAAGCTTTAACAAAGTAGGGAAATGAAAGACAAATGTGTTATTCTTATCTGCCAGTTTAAATGGATATTAAACTGCTGGGTACACACACAGCTGTAGGGTTAATACTCACCGTGATTTTGTTTTTTCTTCCCCTACCTGCAGCTCTCTTTAAATCTGGTCTCTTATTTTAACCCATTACAGAAACCAGTTGGTGAAGTCCTGCAACCTTATACTGGGTGCCGGCAGGAAGGAACACAACATGTATTGTGTTGCTATTGTGAATAATATTTATAGGGCTTAAGGCAGGGGGCGCTAAAGGTGAGTTTATGGAACCAAGATGGCCATGGCCAAAAACAAATCTTAGAGAACCATTGAGATAGAGAAATGCAGCAACTGCAAAAACATACAGCTCCCACTCTGTACAGAGCACACTAAACTGAAGTGCATGATATAGCTTGTAAAGAAGTCATTGGTGAAAAGGTGCCTAGTCTGTCACAGGGTACGAGAATATCCAGACTGTAAGATCAGGGCACCCAGTGTGAAGATGCAGAACTAACCAACACTTGTAAAGGGTAAAAATAGGAGAAAAGCTTTGAAAAGAGCTATAGGCTCAAGAGAAAAAAACATTTGAATGGTGAGTAGCTACCATGTTACTTTAGGTACCCAACAGTTTAATGTTGTCAACCTATTATAGGATCAAAATACGAATAGGTCTGTCTTTATGGTATTCATACCCATGGGTCCAAAGATATCTTGATTCTCCACTCATTACCAGCAGGCTTCTTCTGGGAAGCATGACTGAGGTTGTAAAGCCATTTGGATGTTTGAAGTCCATCACGATCTGCAAACAAATAACATCTGGTAAGCTTACTATATACTAAATGTAGCAATCATATCTGCTATATGCCCTACAGACTCAGTCTATGGAGCTATCATTACCATATTGTGTCTGTCTATGGGGTCTATTACAATCAAAAAGAACAGCCATATGATTGGTTGTGTATTTATCTGAGTTTTAAAATGTGAGACCATGCCACTATAAAACAACTACTTTATTTAAAGAGTTTTGACAGCTTGAAAACCCTTGCTGGCCTCTTTTAGAGAGCATTTTTTAAGTTTTTTTTGCTAGTAAAGACTTTGCACATGCTTAGTTCACTTACTAATAATTATAATTGTTTTCTGATTTGATATGATTGCAATTAAGTGTGTAGATAGTTACAAATTGCTATTAATGATATTAGATGAAATTATATTGCACTCATCATGAAATGATATAATTAGGAAAATGAAAAAAAAACTGCATTAAAGCCCTGAATCAATAACATATTTTCAACATTGTAAGAACATGGATCACTATGCCTATCAGGGAGTTTGTGGAGTGGAGTTGAATCCTGATTTAAGTAGAGTCAAAGCTAAAATGTAACGAGATTCCTAATGTAAATCTCCAAAAATGTATCTGTAGGTATATAACAGTAGCACCAAAATGGCTGAAGAACCATGTTTAAAAGACAATTAATACAGTCAGAACAGCTTTTGGATCAAATTAAGCCATGGTTTTAATTACCATTAAAGAGGCTAGCCTTGAAACACAGACCAAACTCTGGCCAAAATACTCTTCTGGGGCAAGATTACATATGCGGTGTCGCCTGCAAAAGCGGGCGACGCCAGTTTTTATGCGGTTTTGGTATCACATATACGGAGCCGCATATAAATGTGGCGCGTATATTTCACCTGTCGTCCGCAATTTTTACTCACATAAGCTAACATAGAACCGCGTAGCAAATCGGTATCACATATTCAGTGCAAGGACTTACGCAGCGAAAATGGAGAAATTTTACTCCATTTTCACTTTTCATACTTGCGCCGAGTATGTGAGCACCGTAACCCCCTGAAAATAGTAATGAACACCTAACACATGCGTAATATCTATCTATCTATCTATCTATAAACCGCCAATCCCCACCGCAATAACAAAATAAATGTATTAACCCCTAATCCGCCAACCCACCACAATGCAATATACCTAATAAAATTATTAACCCCTAATCCGCCATTTACCTACAACGCAAGTTCCCTAATTAACCTATTAACCACTAATCCACCAACCCCCACATTGCAATATACCTAATAAAATGATTAACCCCTAATCCGCCAACCCCCACATCGCAATCTAACCTTATAAATTTATTAACCCCTAATCCGCCAACCCACCACAACTCAATATAACTAATAAAGTTATTAACCCCTAATCCGCCATTCACCCACAACGCAAGTACCCTAATTAACCTATTAATCCTTAATCCGCCAACCCCCACACTGCAATCTAACCTTATAAATGTATTAACCCCTAATCCGCCAACACACAATATAACAAATAAAATTAACCCCAATCCGCCATTCACCCACAACGCAAGTACCCTAATTAACCTATTAACCCCTAATCTGCCAAACCCCCACAACGCAATATAACAAATAAAATTAACCCCAATCCGCCATTCACCCACAACGCAAGTACCCTAATTAACCTATTAACCCCTAATCCACCAAACCCCCACAACGCAAATAACCAATTTAATTACTAAGCCCCCTAACCTAACACCCACTAAATTAACCCCAAATTGCATAAAATAATAAAATACTATATTACAATTAAAATAAAAAATCCTAACAGTACTTACAAAAATAAACCTAAGATTAAATTAAAATAAATTAATCTAAAATTACCAAGAATAAAAAAGTCTAATATTACAGAAAATAATAAACAAAATTATCCAAAATAAAAAAATGAAACCTAATCCCTATGAAAATAAAAACACCCCATAATCTAATGCTAAACTACCAATAGCCCTTAAAAGGCTTTTTTTGTAGGGCATTGCCATAAGTTAAACAGCTCTTTTGCATTTAAAAAAATTCCCCAGACGTGGACTCCTTGCACGTATGCCCTAGAAAGATGCAACTGCATCTCACTGACGAAGCCCAAGAGAGGCTGAAACGTACGTCTGGGGTTTGTTGTTTTTTCTTGTTCAGAGAAAAATTGCCTGTTTATTTAGAGCGCTGGACTGTAATTGGGCAGGGTCAGACTGATATGCTACAGGATATTTTTTCTCTGTAAAAGGCATAATGTGCTAAAAGAGACTGCACCCTGAGTGGCACTGGCCTTGTGGACAAGTATGGAAGTTTTTCTAGCTTTTGTTCTGTCTCAGTTGAATGCATCTCTCTATTTTCTTGTTTTTATGCAAATTACTCTTAGGTCTCCCTATGAGTAAAAAGGGGAAACCAGATGTGGACTCCTGGCACATATGCCCTAGAAAGATGCAACTGCACCTCACTGATAAATGTACGTCTGGGGTTTGTTGTTTTCTCTTGTTCAGAGAAACATTGTCTGGTATTTCGGCACTGGACTGTCATTGGGAAGGTCAAACTGATATGCTACAGGATATTTTTTTCTCTGTGAAAGGCATAATGTGCTAAAAGAGACTGCACCCTGAGTGGCACTGGCCTTGTGGACAAGAAGCAAGGAAGTTTTTCTAGCTTTTGTTCTGTCTCAGTTGAGTGCGTCTCTCTATTTTCTTGCTTTTACAGTGGATTATAAACAGCATTAGGAAGGTATCAAAAGTCTTATCGTCTGATGATAAAAACTCTCCGCTCAGGCGAGATGATATAAAATGATCCTTACTGCAAGATTCCTAGCGAGATTCTAAAAATACAGATTTTTCTATACTTCTCCAAGGGGGGTTGCCTGCATTTCTGTATATGAAGAAGAGACAAGCCAAGTGCAATATAGTACTGCATGTCATGACAGTTCTACTGCATTTACACTTTGTGCTTTGTATTTTATATTACTTTACACTTCAGATTAAGTTTTATTACATTTATACTTTACATTTTTTTATTTTGTAATTTAATGATGAAAGAGTCTATATACAGCAGTGTATTTCGGATTGTGATTTCACAAATTCTGATTATGCTTTGGCAGTTCTACGTAACTTTAACAAATTAGGCTCATAGTTTAGATATATTTTTATGTATCTTTTATTTAAAATAAAACTGAAAAAATGTCAGCTTTAGTTTCCCAGAGAGCTTCATAACTTTCTATGGGCCCGATAATCAAACATTCTGAGAACACCTGGGAATGCTATAAAGTCTTCATTGGCAGCAAATACAAATTAAACAAATGTTTTCGCTACAATTTAACTTGCTTTGTCTCTAGTTAAGTATACATTACTTTTCTGTCAGTTAAATAAGCATATTGTGAATTTTGAGCAAACTTCACCTGCATACAGCTGGCGATATAATTCAGTGAGACCAACCTGTTTAAAATGTTTACAGCATTTTAAAAGAACTGAGAGCTTTAGACATACCATGGGAACTCCCCTGTTCATTCCAAGGAACTCACCTGCCCCTCCCACTTTCTGAAGCTGTCAATTTTAGTTTACAATGGAGAAAAATACAAAGTGCAATGTAAGTTGTAAAAGATACACAGGAATATACAAAGTATAATCATAATCTGTTAAAGTAACACAACGACTTTAGAAACATAATCAGAATTTGTAAAAATCACTGCTGGATCTAAATCTAAATATATTAAAATATAAAAGAGGAAGTGCAAAGCTTAAATGTAATAATAATAAAAGGACCCACTCTGTAGTGTAAAGTAATATAAAATACAAAGCACAAAGTGTAAGTGTAACAAAACTCTGATGTTCTGCCTTTATACTATCCTCTCACCTCACTACCTGTCCCCTCGACCCCATCCCCTCACAACTACTCCCCTCCCTCTCTTCTACCCTTACTCCTATACTCACACACATCTTCAACCTCTCCCTCAGCACTGGTATAGTTCCCACATCTCTTAAACACGCAACGCTTGTCACACCTATCCTCAAAAACCTTCTTTCAATCCAACCTCCCCATCCAACTACCGCCCTATTTCCCTACTCCCTTTTGCCTCAAAGCTTCTTGAAAAGCTAGTGTATGCACATCTATCCCATTTCCTTACATTAAACTCCCTCCTTGATCCACTGCAATCTGGATTTCGCCCCCTTCACTCAACAGAGACAGCAATTGTTAAGGTTACCAACGACCTACTTGCAGCAAATCCAAAGGCCACTTCTCTCTACTTATCCTCCTTGATCTGTCTACAGCCTTTGATACTGTCGACCACCCTCTTTTGCTCCATACCCTCCAATCTTTCAGCATCTGCGATACAGCTCTCTCTTGGTTCTCTTCCTATCTGTCCGTACCTTTAGTGTAGCCTTCTCTGGGGTATCCTCTGCCCCGTTACCTCTTTCTGTTGGGGTACCGCAAGGCTCTGTCCTCGGTCCCCTTCTCTTCTCAATCTACACGTCCTCATTAGGTTCCTTAATAAAGTCCCACGGGTTTCATTATCATTTGTATGCAGACGATACCCAAATCTACCTCTCTGCACCAGAACTATCTCCTTCCTTGCTAACCCGTGTCACTAACTGTCTCTCTCATATCTCATCTTGGATGTCCTCTCACTACCTCAAGCTAAATCTCCACCCCCCATGTCTCTATAACTGTTGATAACTTAATCATTACCCCAACCTCACATGCCTGATGTCTTGGGGTCACACTTGACTCAGATCTTTCTTTCACTCCTCACATTCAGTCCTTAGCTAAAGCATGCCGCTTCCACCTTAAAAACATAGCTAAAATTAGACATTTCCTTACACAAGACACAACTAAGATTTGAATCCACTCTCTCATCCTTTCCCACCTCAACTACTGCAACTCCATCCTCTTTGGTCTCCCTAGCCGCCGCCTAGCTCCTTTACAATCCATAATGAATGCCTCTGCCAGGCTCATCTTGCTTACACGTTGCTCTTCATCTGCCGCACCGCTCTGCCAATCCCTTCACTGGCTTCCTCTTGCCTCCAAGATTAAACACAAAATTCTCACTCTGGCACAAAAAGCCCTCAATTGCATTGCTCCCCCCTACATCTCAGACCTTGTCTCCAGATACTCTCCCTCTCGTCCCCTTCGCTCATGATCTCCTCCTCTCTTGTTACCGCTCACATTCCCGTTTACAAGATTTCTCCAGACTGGCTCCCATCTTATGGAATTCTCTGCCTCGCTCCACAAGACTCTTCCCTAGTTTTAAAAGCTTTAAGTGCTCCCTGAAGACTCTACTATTCAGGGACGCATACAACCTACACTAACCTTCCTATCTCCACTGCTATACTCTTAAACCCCATAGCATGTAAGCCTATGAGCTCAGCTGTTTGTAGTCCACCTTCATAAGAGCCGACTACAACAGTGCAACTCTCGGCAGGACCCTCTACCCATTTGATCCCTGTAATTGTTTTTTATATATCACCTATGTTCATAGCGCTGCGGAACCTGTTGGCGCTCTACAAATACCCGATAATAATAATAATGATGTCATATAGTGCTATATTGCACTGGGTTTGTCTCTTCTTAGCATACAGAAATACACTCAGGGAAGTTTTACAATTGATTCCATACACCAGTGGTAATTGGAGTAGATATTGTCTTACAGTTTGGCAGTTTCAAACTGCTATAAGAGTTTCCATCAATAACCTTTATTCCACATTTTTTGAGGGAAATAATAGAACAGCAATGGGCAGTAATAATGATAATTCTGTATTGCATGACCATGGTTTCTGTTTTTGTACCATTTAGTGCAGTAACCCCCTTGGTTTATTTTAGTGTTCCAGGGTGTTTTACATTAAGGCCAAACGCACAAATAATGAAGTTGGGGGTGGAGGCTGAGAAGTTCCTTCTGTAAAAATTGAACATTTAAGAACTAGTTATTGCCACTATTCTTCAGGAATTTATTATAGGATCTGGAATGTCTTTAGGATGGATGTTTCAAGGCTAATATGTAAATACATTTTTACCACAATAAAAAATGTATGTATTCACTGCAGAATAAACATTTAGAGAAAATATTTCGATCTGTGGGTCAGGTCTTATATAGTTTATTAAGTTGAAACTATTGAAATTATACACTTTGAGTGACTTCAATCAGTTCAAGCCCACATCAAGTCATTAGCACACCATGGAAATATACCAGATCCATCCTACACTGTTGGGGATAAAATGTAACTGTCTACAAAACCATTATCACACTCTGATCCTTCCAAGAAATTTGCTGCAAAATTTGTTGATATCACCATGAACCTAATTTAACTCCTAACCCATTTTCTTCTCACTCTGAAAAGTGTGTATTAGAATCCTGTGTATATACCAACCATTTTACATAGCTTATTCAGTGACACAGGTGTGTGCCTGATACCCAGCTACTGATGTGCATGCTAAGTAGTTTATCAGACTAATCTCAAACATTCTACACATGTTCTTAAAGGGACAGTATACACTCATTTTCATATAACTGCATGTAATAGACACTACTATAAAGAATAAGATGCACAGACACTGATATAAAAATCCAGTATAAAACTGTTTAAAAACTTACTTAGAAGCTGTCAGTTTGGCTCTGTTGAAAAGGTAGCTGGAAAGCCCACTGCCAGTGGCAAATAAGACACTCCCCCCTCCCCCTTCTTTTGCATATGAAAAGACCCTTTACACAAACAGGAGCAAGCTGGAGAAGGTAGCTGACAGTATTCACATAAAACTTTGGGGCTTGGTTAGGAGTCTGAAAATCAGAGCAATGTTATTTAAAAATAAACAAAACATTTATGCAAAGAAAAAAATAGTGTATAATGTCCCTTTAAGCTGCATGGGGGGGTGGGGGGCACTATTAGGTTTCCAAGGCTGCTTACTCACCATAATTGTTTTGTTTTTCAAGCTTCTTGCCTTATGAGATCTAGTTTGCTGACTAAGAAGTGGATGCTTAAAGGGACAGTAAAATCCAAATTAAACTTTCATGATTCAGATAGGGCATGTCATTTTACACAACTTTCCAAATTACTTTTATCATCAAATTAGCTTTTTTCTCTTGGTATTTTTTGATAAACGCTAAACCTAGGTTGGCTTATAGGTTGATTTCTAGACTCTGCAGTCCTCATCTTTTCTCACAGGCTGGCTGTGAATAGCTAATAACATGCGCTGTTTGTTCATGTGTGCTATATAGATAACATTGTGCTCACCCCAGTCAAGTTATTTAAGAGTCAGCACTAATTGCCTGAAATGCAAGTCTGTCAAAAGATCTAGATAAGGGGCAGTCTGCAGAGGCTTAGATACAAGGTAATTACAGAGATAAAAAGTATATTAATATAACAGTGTTGGTTATGCAAAACGGGGGAATGGTAAATAAAGGGATGATCTATCTTTTTAAACAATAATATTGTTGGCATTTGCAGTCCCTTTAATACCTTATCCCCCTTGCAATAAGTGCATGAAGGTGCCATACATTGCATAATGTCTTCATATTCAGAGGGCACCCTTTTTTGTTGCACTAATTAGTTGTTTGTTTGTTTTCCCGTTTTGTCATTTTATTAACTATTGTTTGCTCTTTCTTTCTTTTTTATTGAAAAGCACTGATAAAATAAGCACTAGGAGAATGGAGGCATAGGGTAATACAACCTCACTCTGCAATAATTAACAAAACATTACACAGAAAGATTACACAGGGGGTGACAATTTTTCAACAGACATGCAAAGCTAACATAATTCTCTGATCCAGCTGTGTATGGATCCTCTGTATATCTTATAACCCAGACAATATATTTCTTCTAAGGTGAGTATATTCCTCGAGCAGTAGCACTTTGCTTGTATTGTACTTCCATTCTAAGAGGGTAGGAACATAATTCAACTATTGTCTACTCTGTTTTTACCTGTTCGGCTTTGAACTTTAATTCTGATTTGGTACTTTATTTTAACTCATTCAGTACTGGCCTATTTTGTTCCCTTTACATGTTTACATTTACATGTCGGTTTTTAAAAAAATTTAAGCAGACAAAGCACTATTGCAATATAATTCTGTTTGCAGGAAAATAAAGCAATTATATGAATTGCAAACAAAATACATCTTTGCATAACAAAAGCATGAGAGTCATGGGTGTATGTTTTCCAATACAAAATACTGTTTGAAAATGAGAAAATAAAATGTATGGTCACGTACATCATCTTGCAATTTGTGCAGAAAAACAGAATTTATGTTTACCTGATAAATTACTTTCTCCAACGGTGTGTCCGGTCCACGGCGTCATCCTTACTTGTGGGATATTCTCTTCCCCAACAGGAAATGGCAAAGAGCCCAGCAAAGCTGGTCACATGATCCCTCCTAGGCTCCGCCTTCCCCAGTCATTCGACCGACGTAAAGGAGGAATATTTGCATAGGAGAAACCATATGATACCGTGGTGACTGTAGTTAAAGAAAATAAATTATCAGACCTGATTAAAAAACCAGGGCGGGCCGTGGACCGGACACACCGTTGGAGAAAGTAATTTATCAGGTAAACATAAATTCTGTTTTCTCCAACATAGGTGTGTCCGGTCCACGGCGTCATCCTTACTTGTGGGAACCAATACCAAAGCTTTAGGACACGGATGAAGGGAGGGAGCAAATCAGGTCACCTAGATGGAAGGCACCACGGCTTGCAAAACCTTTCTCCCAAAAATAGCCTCAGAAGAAGCAAAAGTATCAAACTTGTAAAATTTAGTAAAAGTGTGCAGTGAAGACCAAGTCGCTGCCTTACATATCTGATCAACAGAAGCCTCGTTCTTGAAGGCCCATGTGGAAGCCACAGCCCTAGTGGAATGAGCTGTGATTCTTTCAGGAGGCTGCCATCCGGCAGTCTCATAAGCCAATCTGATGATGCTTTTAATCCAAAAAGAGAGAGAGGTAGAAGTTGCTTTTTGACCTCTCCTTTTACCAGAATAAACAACAAACAAGGAAGATGTTTGTCTAAAATCCTTTGTAGCATCTAAATAGAATTTTAGAGCACGAACAACATCCAAATTGTGCAACAAACGTTCCTTCTTTGAAACTGGATTCGGACACAAAGAAGGCACGACTATCTCCTGGTTAATGTTTTTGTTAGAAACAACTTTCGGAAGAAAACCAGGTTTAGTACGTAAAACCACCTTATCTGCATGAAACACCAGATAAGGAGGAGAACACTGCAGAGCAGATAATTCTGAAACTCTTCTAGCAGAAGAAATTGCAACCAAAAACAAAACTTTCCAAGATAATAACTTAATATCAACGGAATGTAAGGGTTCAAACGGAACCCCCTGAAGAACTGAAAGAACTAAATTGAGACTCCAAGGAGGAGTCAAAGGTTTGTAAACAGGCTTGATTCTAACCAGAGCCTGAACAAAGGCTTGAACATCTGGCACAGCTGCCAGCTTTTTGTGAAGTAACACAGACAAGGCAGAAATCTGTCCCTTCAAGGAACTAGCAGATAATCCTTTCTCCAAACCTTCTTGAAGAAAGGATAGAATCTTAGGAATTTTTACCTTGTCCCAAGGGAATCCTTTAGATTCACACCAACAGATATATTTTTTCCATATTTTGTGGTAAATTTTTCTAGTTACAGGCTTTCTGGCCTGAACAAGAGTATCAATGACAGAATCTGAGAACCCTCGCTTTGATAAGATCAAGCGTTCAATCTCCAAGCAGTCAGTTGGAGTGAGACCAGATTCGGATGTTCGAACGGACCTTGAACAAGAAGGTCTCGTCTCAAAGGTAGCTTCCATGGTGGAGCCGATGACATATTCACCAGGTCTGCATACCAAGTCCTGCGTGGCCACGCAGGAGCTATCAAGATCACCGATGCTCTCTCCTGATTGATCCTGGCTACCAGCCTGGGGATGAGAGGAAACGGCGGGAATACATAAGCCAGTTTGAAGGTCCAAGGTGCTACTAGTGCATCTACTAGAGTCGCCTTGGGATCCCTGGATCTGGACCCGTAGCAAGGAACCTTGAAGTTCTGACGAGAGGCCATCAGATCCATGTCTGGAATGCCCCACAATTGAGTAATTTGGGCAAAGATTTCCGGATGGAGTTCCCACTCCCCCGGATGAAATGTCTGACGACTCAGAAAATCCGCTTCCCAATTTTCCACTCCTGGGATGTGGATTGCAGACAAGTGGCAGGAGTGAGTCTCCGCCCATTGAATGATTTTGGTCACTTCTTCCATCGCCAGGGAACTCCTTGTTCCCCCCTGATGGTTGATGTACGCAACAGTCGTCATGTTGTCTGATTGAAACCGTATGAACTTGGCCTTTGCTAGCTGAGGCCAAGCCTTGAGAGCATTGAATATCACTCTCAGTTCCAGAATATTTATCGGTAGAAGAGATTCTTCCCGAGACCAAAGACCCTGAGCTTTCAGGGGTCCCCAGACCGCGCCCCAGCCCGCCAGACTGGCGTCGGTCGTGACAATGACCCACTCTGGTCTGCGGAAGCTCATCCCCTGTGACAGGTTGTCCAGGGACAGCCACCAACGGAGTGAATCTCTGGTCCTCTGATTTACTTGTATCGTCGGAGACAAGTCTGTATAGTCTGAGCATGCACAGTTGTAATGGTCTTAGATGAATTCGCGCAAAAGGAACTATGTCCATTGCCGCTACCATCAAACCTATTACTTCCATGCACTGCGCTATGGAAGGAAGAGGAACAGAATGAAGTATTTGACAAGAGTTTAGAAGTTTTGATTTTCTGGCCTCTGTCAGAAAAATCCTCATTTCTAAGGAGTCTATTATTGTTCCCAAGAAGGGAACCCTTGTTGACGGAGATAGAGAACTTTTTTCTACGTTCACTTTCCACCCGTGAGATCTGAGAAAGGCCAGGACAATGTCCGTGTGAGCCTTTGCTTGTGGTAGGGACGACGCTTGAATCAGTATGTCGTCCAAGTAAGGTACAACTGCAATGCCCCTTGGTCTTAGCACCGCTAGAAGGGACCCTAGTACCTTTGTGAAAATCCTTGGAGCAGTGGCTAATCCGAACGGAAGTGCCACAAACTGGTAATGCTTGTCCAGGAATGCGAACCGTAGGAACCGATGATGTTCCTTGTGGATAGGAATATGTAGATACGCATCCTTTAAATCCACCGTGGTCATGAATTGACCTTCCTGGATGGAAGGAAGAATTGTTCGAATGGTTTCCATTTTGAACGATGGAACCTTGAGAAACTTGTTTAGGATCTTGAGATCTAAGATTGGTCTGAATGTTCCCTCTTTTTTGGGAACTACGAACAGATTGGAGTAGAACCCCATCCCTTGTTCTCCTAATGGAACAGGATGAATCACTCCCATTTTTAACAGGTCTTCTACACAATGTAAGAATGAAGTCAAACCAGGAACCCCGAGGGGAACCTAAGGCGGGGTGCGCTGGGTGAATGTGAAATGTGAATTTATGCACAAACAATATGGCTCCCGTGAAATAGGGTAGAAAGTCAATACCAGTGTAAGACAAAAAGAAGTCGGCGGCAAAGCTCCTCTGGTCTTCGGCGTGAAGATTTCTGAAAATTAAGAGTGAGAAAGAGGGCGCCACATAGCGTGATACTGTTGATACAGATTCAGAAGGCAAGGAATTCAAAAAGGCTTACCGAACAGCTCGGCACCGTTCTGTGACCGGTGCTATCAGGCAGACTAACACTCTCAGTGGTTAGCACACTGGGTGGCCTCGGATGGAATGCAGGCGGGTGAGTCTCAGCGTTGAGAATTAGCACACTGGGTGGCCTCAGATGTAATGGAAACAGGTGGATTTCAGCGTTGCTTAATTAGAGCAAATCCGCGTCTCTGCAACACCTATACTGCAGCCTCCAATGGATTATAAACATAAGATACCTCTCCAAGTAAGGTAAATGATTGTGAGCGACAACTTCCGTGTGATAAAGTTAAAATCTTTAATCAAACCAGGTTTTTGCTACGCGTTTCTAGACCAATGGTCTTTTCCTCAGGCATAAAAACAAGGAATAAATTTACAAATACAATGCAACCTTATATACAGGTGATTAAAAACGGAAGTTGTCATAGTATTAAAAAAGAGACCTATCATGGTCAAAATGACCCTGTGAATCTTATCAGCATTAATTAACAAATCAGCAAATTAATAGTGTCAGCACATGTTACGATATCTTTACAAAACGTTTCTAAATGGTTTCTAATATTTGTTACTGATTTTTGATATTACATATGAATATGAAATGTTAATGAAAGGGAGTGTGAAAAAGAATTTGTTACTGATTTTTGATATTACATATGAATGTGAAATGTTAATAAAAGGGAGTGTGAAAAAAGAATGTAGTTGTTTCACACAATTGTGTGTATATGCTAGTTGATATATATATAAACCATAACATATTGGATTTTAAAATTATTTCGTGTATAATATTATGTGAAACTGTTGTGTGGAGCTTATAATGTAATTGAAAGATACTGTGAGAAAAAAAAAAAAAAAAACCTTTATCTGGATGTGAAAAGGAATATAGTGGTTTCTAAAATTGGGTTACCAAAATTAATAGCTTAGTTTTATTTCGAACGTCACGGCTGTGGAAGTGAGTGCACTGTAGTTTGGATATATATATATATATAGAGATGATCTGCATATAATATTCTTCAATAATGAAAGTGTTATGACTCCAAATAATAATAATAATAAATTGTCAAGGAATAAATTGTTCATTATAATGTACCAACTAGATGTGAAAGAATGCCTGTTTTTTTATGTGGTCTGAAGACAATTGAGACCTGTGGAACCTCCCCCTTGGGGGAAGCCCCTTGAATTCCAGAAGATAACCTTGGGAGACTATTTCTAGTGCCCAAGGATCCAGAACATCTCTTGCCCAAGCCTGAGCGAAGAGAGAGAGTCTGCCCCCCACCAGATCCGGTCCCGGATCGGGGGCCAACATCTCATGCTGTCTTGGTAGCAGTGGCAGGTTTCTTGGCCTGCTTTCCTTTGTTCCAGCCTTGCATTGGTCTCCAGGCTGGCTTGGCTTGAGAAGTATTACCCTCTTGCTTAGAGGACGTAGCACTTGGGGCTGGTCCGTTTCTGCGAAAGGGACGAAAATTAGGTTTATTTTTGGCCTTGAAAGACCTATCTTGAGGAAGGGCGTGGCCCTTGCCCCCAGTGATATCAGAGATAATCTCTTTCAAGTCAGGGCCAAACAGCGTTTTCCCCTTGAAAGGAATGTTAAGCAATTTGTTCTTGGAAGACGCATCCGCTGACCAAGATTTTAACCAAAGCGCTCTGCGCGCCACAATAGCAAAACCAGAATTTTTCGCCGCTAACCTAGCCAATTGCAAAGTGGCGTCTAGGGTGAAAGAATTAGCCAATTTGAGAGCATGAATTCTGTCCATAATCTCCTCATAAGAAGAAGAATTATTATTGAGCACCTTTTCTAGCTCATCGAACCAGAAACACGCTGCTGTAGTGACAGGAACAATGCATGAAATTGGTTGTAGAAGGTAACCTTGCTGAACAAACATCTTTTTAAGCAAACCTTCTAATTTTTTATCCATAGGATCTTTGAAAGCACAACTATCTTCTATGGGTATAGTGGTGCGTTTGTTTAGAGTAGAAACCGCCCCCTCGACCTTGGGGACTGTCTGCCATAAGTCCTTTCTGGGGTCGACCATAGGAAACAATTTTTTAAATATGGGGGGAGGGACGAAAGGTATACCGGGCCTTTCCCATTCTTTATTTACAATGTCCGCCACCCGCTTGGGTATAGGAAAAGCTTCGGGGGGCCCCGGGACCTCTAGGAACTTGTCCATTTTACATAGTTTCTCTGGAATGACCAAATTCTCACAATCATCCAGAGTGGATAACACCTCCTTAAGCAGAGCGCGGAGATGTTCCAATTTAAATTTAAATGTAATCACATCAGGTTCAGCTTGTTGAGAAATTTTCCCTGAATCTGAAATTTCTCCCTCAGACAAAACCTCCCTGGCCCCCTCAGACTGGTGTAGGGGCCCTTCAGAACCAATATCATCAGCGTCCTCATGCTCTTCAGTATTTTCTAAAACAGAGCAGTCGCGCTTTCGCTGATAAGTGGGCATTTTGGCTAAAATGTTTTTGATAGAATTATCCATTACAGCCGTTAATTGTTGCATAGTAAGGAGTATTGGCGCGCTAGATGTACTAGGGGCCTCCTGTGTGGGCAAGACTGGTGTAGACGAAGGAGGGGATGATGCAGTACCATGCTTACTCCCCTCACTTGAGGAATCATCTTGGGCATCATTTTCTCTAAATTTTGTGTCACATAAATCACATCTATTTAAATGAGAAGGAACCTTGGCTTCCCCACATTCAGAACACAGTCTATCTGGTAGTTCACACATGTTAAACAGGCAAAAACTTGATAACAAAGTACAAAAAACGTTTTAAAATAAACCGTTACTGTCACTTTAAATTTTAAACTGAACACACTTTATTACTGCAATTGCGAAAAAGTATGAAGGATTTGTTCAAAATTCACCAAAATTTCACCACAGTGTCTTAAAGCCTTAAAAGTATTGCACACCAAATCTGGAAGCTTTAACCCTTAAAATAACGGAACCGGAGCCGTTTTTATATTTAACCCCTTTACAGTCCCTGGTATCTGCTTTGCTGAGACCCAACCAAGCCCAAAGGGGAATACGATACCAAATGACGCCTTCAGAAAGTCTTTTCTATGTATCAGAGCTCCTCACACATGCATCTGCATGTCATGCTTCTCAAAAACAAGTGCGCAATAGAGGCGCGAAAATGAGACTCTGCCTATGATTAGGGAAAGCCCCTAGAGAATAAGGTGTCCAATACAGTGCCTGCCGGTTATTTTACATAATTCCCAAGATTAAAATAATTCCTCAAGGCTATGGAGTATAAAATATGTTTATATATAAATCGATTTAGCCCAGAAAATGTCTACAGTCTTAAAAAGCCCTTGTGAAGCCCTTTTTTTCTTTCTGTAATAAAAATGGCTTACCGGATCCCATAGGGAAAATGACAGCTTCCAGCATTACATCGTCTTGTTAGAATGTGTCATACCTCAAGCAGCAAAAGTCTGCTCACTGTTCCCCCAACTGAAGTTAATTCCTCTCAACAGTCCTGTGTGGAAACAGCCATCGATTTTAGTAACGGTTGCTAAAATCATTTTCCTCTTACAAACAGAAATCTTCATCTCTTTTCTGTTTCAGAGTAAATAGTACATACCAGCACTATTTTAAAATAACAAACTCTTGATTGAATAATAAAAACTACAGTTAAACACTAAAAAACTCTAAGCCATCTCCGTGGAGATCTTGCCTGTACAACGGCAAAGAGAATGACTGGGGAAGGCGGAGCCTAGGAGGGATCATGTGACCAGCTTTGCTGGGCTCTTTGCCATTTCCTGTTGGGGAAGAGAATATCCCACAAGTAAGGATGACGCCGTGGACCGGACACACCTATGTTGGAGGGCTGACAACCAATTTTGACAATAAATGCATAATTAAGTTAAAGGGACATGAAACACAAAATGTGTTTCTTTCATGATTTAGATAGAGCATATCATTTTAAACAGTTTTCCAATTAATATCAACCAGCGCTCGCAAATGTGCACTGGTATTACAAGTAAAGCGCACTGCATGGACCATTTGAGCTCACGAGACAGCCCTTCCATAGGCTCCAATGGGAGCCTCGTTCTCATGCCATCAGACACATCTGAGAACCTAGTGCAGCGAAGGGGGTAATTTGTGCAGCGATGAGCAGCAGATTTTAAATATGTATATGAATATATACATTTATATTTATATATTTATATGTGTATATAGGAATTACGACCCCCTGACCCGATCCCATAACTTAAATCTCATGATCACGTGCACGATCACGGGATTTCAATGTTGTTCCGTTGTAAACAAATTTACCCTGTCACGAAAGGGTTAAAAAACTTTCCAATTTACTTCTATTAACAAAATGAGCACAGTCTTTTTATATTTACACTTTTTGAGTCACCAGCTCCTACTGAGCATGTGCAAGAATTTAAAGAATATATGTATATGCATGGGTGATTGGCTGATGGCTGTCACATGATACAGGGGGAGTAGAAATATACATAACGGAAATTTGTCAGAAAAAAATCTACTACTCATTTGAAGTTCAGCTTATGTGCTATTGCATTGTCTTTTTATCATGCATTTGTTGATTATGCAAATCTACTGTATTTACTGGTCCTTTAATATTATCCTATTGGCTAAATAATTAAAACAAAGAACACCCCCCCCCCATTTAAAGCTACATGCCTGTCTATATGTACCCGTATGCTTCAGAAATCTTATGTGTTCGTTAAATTATCAGTTTTGCTTCATATACATAATCCATCATTGAATATTGCAAAATATCATCTTTAACCTAGTTTCTCAATATATTATAGTTTATAAGCACTCTTTTTTTTTTTTTTTTTTTTTTTTTTTTTGAGTCACAAGCAGAACTTTAATAACTGTGAATGCCTATCCCAGGATGTGACAAGCCCGGGTTTAAACAATACTCAAAACAGAAACATAGTGTTAGTTATATGCTTTACAGAATGAGCAACTGAACTTAAATATGTCAAGCTAGGGATAACATAACATATGTCAGTTTCATATGATTCAGTAGTTATTATACAACAATATATATAAGCCAGTAGTTAAAGTGAAATATTTTACAAACTGCAGTCTAATGTTTAACTGTAAGACTGAGGAGTCAATCATATTACCTCTTGCTTCCAAATAGAACCAACATTAGTTTTTTTATAAATTCTTCTGCTGGATATTTATAAAGTTGTACTACAATGATATGGTTACAGACACTAACCTAAAAAAAAAAATGGTATCTTTACACCTCCGATTTTTTGTCATGAACAAGTTTGTGGCATAGACAATACAAACCATCAAAAACAGCTTCTGTTACAGGCATCAAGGTAAAGGGAATCATGTGTTGCTTTAATCATTCAGTAATTTGAAAAGTGTCTGAGACTTGGAAAATAAACCCATAGACAATAAACAAGGATGAGTTATCTTCCTTATTGCAACATAATATCATTCAAATTGTCCTGCAGGATGGTATCCTTAACTGCATGGAAGACAAACCTGATATTTTCTGTATCAATAGCAGTGGTAAAATGGTGAAATAGAGGCTTACTGCGGTTACGTCTTTTTTTGTCAAAGCTCTGAACAAGGTAACGCTTTACATCATCCAGTCTGTGTGGATCCCCTTTAAAGTCAGAAAAATGTTTCTTAATACTTACAGTCCGTACTTTCTCCACAAGAAGATCCATTTTATTCAGAGAGAGGATAATAGAAACACTGGAGAACAATTTGTTGTTTACAATAGTCTCAAATATATTCATAGATTCCAGAAGTCTGTTTGTATGTCTGTCTTCCATAAGCACTTGATCATATTCACTGGATGATACCATAAACAATATAGATGTTATTCCATCAAAGCACTGAAACCATTTTTGTCTTTGGGATCTTTGACCTCCTACATCCACCATTTTAAATGGAATTTTTTTGATGATGAAATCATGTTCCACAATTCCCTTTGTTGCCTTTCTGGCTAGAAGAATATCTTGGTTGCTTGGAGAATAATTCAATTCCCCGATACGGTCCAAATTATCTAAAAAGTACTTTACAGATTCGCCCAGCTGAAACTCACTCCTTCGATCAAAAGCTTCTACGATTCCAGAATCTTGCCAGAGTGCTCTAAGTGAAGGTACGTATAACTGGAATCTTGTAGGTTCCACAGGTAATCCAGATTTATTTTCAAACGCCATAAGGAACATGCCATGCTTCTCATTCTCTGCATATTGCCAAGGAATCCCTAGCTTATCTCGGGCATCAACCAGGACCCGTGTACCCTTGATGGTGTTCTCGTAGATGGTCTCCCGGAACTCCAGGGCCGGACTGGGAATAAAAAGCAGCCCTGGAAAAAATTAAAGACCAGCCTTTTCATCGAGACACACACACACACACACATACATATATATATATATATATATATACACACACACACACACACATTTATTTATATATATATATATATATATATGTGTGTGTGTCTCGATGAAATGGCTGGTCTTTAATTTTTTCTTTATATGTGTGTGTGTGTGTGTATATATATATATATATATATATATATATATATGTATATGTGTATGTGTGTATTTATATATATATATATATATTACACACACACACATACATCATATATATATATATATATATATATATATATGTCTGTGTGTGAATATATATATATATATATATATATATACATATACACACACACATATATATATATATATATATATAAATACACAGAAATATACATTCATACATCAGACTCCAAATAAAATGCCAAGACCCCTTTGGACAGTGAACTTATTTATTTCAATGAACCTGGCTTAAGCAATAATTTAAATATAAAATTATGACAAAATCATAGTATTAAAAGGACTGATTTAAGTTCCTCCAGAATAAGTGTGTTAAAATGTTACAAATAACAAACACTACACAGCCACAGCCTGTAAGTATAATATTTCCAGCAAAGGGTTACCTTATTTTTTAGAAGTCCAGCTCTAAAACAGAAGTCACTCTAGAGGGGAAGATCGTTATCTTTATTACCGTACTCTGCTCTTCAGTCTCCCTCCGGTTTCCCAATTCCCTGCATACCACGTGCAGTCACTTATTAACCTTTAACCCTCCCTCCCACTTCCCCTACGGAATAGCAGAGAAGCTAAAAATGTTTTACTGCTGCTCTCAGTCTCTCTGCATTGCAATTTGCAATAGAAAACGTCTGTAGGTTGATAGATAAAAAATCACCCTCTTCACTGTGACTGACTGTACCGGCCTCAATGTGCAGCAGACATGTAAGCGTGACTGCCTCACTGGCTTCAATAAACAGTGTGAAGGAACACTGAAGCCTTGAAGTGTGTCATGCCGGCCCCAGCTGATGCGGCCCACCGGGAAAAATCCCGGCTTCCCGGCTGGCCAATCCGGCCCTGCGGAACTCCCGCAGCGCCTTGTGATTAAAGTGCTGCCCATGTATGATCCGCATCTGCTTCAGGAAGGTGGATTTGCTGCTTTCCCCGGCACCGAGCAACAGAATGCGGACGAGCCGGCTCACTGCTCTCCGCTCCCGGGCCAGCAGAGCATCTATCTCTCGGCTTCGCCTGCGGGCCTCCCGCTCCTTGTCTCGGCTCCTTCTGAGCCAAATTGGTCCACTACATAATCTTTCACTTCTTCCCCTTATAAAACTTATACTGTACGCTTGTTCCTCTATGACATGCTTTTGCTCAGTGCATGGTTTTGCCTTAAACAACAGACTTTTCAATATGGTAGTTCAGTATGCCCCTCAGTGGCAGATTACAGACATTTCTCAATAACTAGAATGAGGCGTCAGGTGACGGTGTCCAATTCCATGACGGGTTCTGTTCATAGTGATTTTGGTACAGCTTTTAGCTATTATTGCAACCATTGTGGTATAATTGGGATAAGAGGTTTCGAAAAACTACAGGAAAATTATGGGCAAGTGACTGAAAAAAAAGGCTTTCTGGGTAACAAGGCAATAACCTCTGTGCCCCTTGCTACACGCAAGGAATAAAAAGTCATATAGTGCTTTATAGTAATCATAGAGGAAAAGGGTTGTGGGAGGGACAAGAGGGGGGTCCCATCAAGATGGAATGAATCATGGATACATGTCCAGCACTGTTTGCATCAACTATCGGAGGAGTGACCATTTGATTTGTTCTTTTGCAGACTGCAGCACCTGAGAAACAGTTTGCTCGGTAAGAGGGACATCATCACCTCTTAGTGCCACACGATGAACAACTTGCTGAGGATCACTCTCCAAAATGACTCCGCCATCTATTTTTATCTCATCAACTGCTAGGAAAAGTCCTTCCATATTCTCAAGCAGAGTTCGCTTTTCTACATTTTTACGGAGCATTTGGCTCAAGGAGTCAAAGAGACAATTCAGAACAGCCATCAACATAAGCTCATTCTCGTGTGAGCTTCCGATGACATAGAAGTACAGATCTATACTGCTCTTATAGACCACTGTCAACCCCTCCAGGAGAGCAATCTCACTGTCTGTTCGATGAGTTTTATTGAAGATGTTCTTCTCAAATGCCTTCTGTTCCTTCACCGTGGGATAGGTCTCATCATAGTACTTGGCTAACAGTCTCTCTCCATCGTTGTCTAAGATTAAGACAGCTTTCACTGTATACAGAGAGGGGTCCTGCAGAACAGCGTCCATCTTCCGTTTATAAGCACTCTTATTGAGAAAAGATCTTGAATACAATATTGTTACAAATATATATTGTGTATATTAAGTGGCTCAAATTAGTATCTCTTTTTGTATCACGTTACCCAACTTCTTTCTTACATCCTCCCTATGTTGTGCAATGATATATTAAATATTTACAAAGGATAAATACAAAATCAATGGACATTTTTACAAAAAAATTCACTTAACACAGTGCTGATCTTCAATAGCTTTAATGGGGTGAATTATTGGAAACTTGTAAATTGGGTGCGTTATCCGATTATGACTTGATACATTACATTAGAGCATGTCATTTTTTTTTATATATATTTTGGCCCTTTTATATATTTTTTTGGTGAGGTGAAAGGGCTTTTACAGATGCCAGAACCCCCAAAACAGGACCAATGTGAGATATTTTTTATTGCTATGATAATCACAAGCAGGAAGAACAAAGGATCATGCTGTTTTCATATAAGGAGTCTATTTTGGAGCAGGGAATGCAGTGGAAGCCTCAGCATTCAAGCAGTGAAAGGGATACTAAACCCATTTTTTTTCTTTCGTGATTCAGATAGAGCAACTTTCTAATTTACTCCTATTATCAATTTTTCTTCATTCTCTTGCTATCTTTATTTAAAAAGCAGGAATGTAAAGCTTAGGAGCCGGCCCATTTTTGGTTCAGAACCCTGGATAGTTCATGCTGATTGGTGGTGGGTACATTTAGCCACCAATAAGCAAATGTAACCCAGGTTCTGAACCAAAAATGGGCTGGCTCCTAAGTTTTATATTCCTGCTTTTTAACCTCTTAAGTGCTCTGAGTCGTCACAGAGTTTTCCACTCAGGTGCTAACGACGGCGCAGAGCCGTCACTTGCACTCTCTCACCTTGAGAGAGATCTGGGGGCTCCCACCCGCTCCTACCCTGGCAATCGGGCCTGTATAGTGACAGGCATCGCCGGGGCTTCTTGTTTTGCGCCGTGATGTCACGCGCAATGACGTGATGATGTCACTGCGCAACTTTATTTTAAAATGACAATGAAAAGTATAGGGAAAGGGGGCATGCTGCTTAGAAGCCTGTATCTCAGGCATTTAAGCAGCTACAGACCCCCAAGACCCACAGTTGGAAAGGTAATTGCCTAACATTTCCATCTATGTAAGTCTTGGGGATCTGAAAATAAAAAATAAATATATATATACATATTTAAAAAAAAAAAAAAAAAATTAAATCAGCTTAGCACCCAGGTGGGAAAGTGCTTAGCACTCAAAGAGAACAAAGAAAAATTGAGAATAGGAGTAAATTAGAAAGTTGCTTAAAATTTCATGCTCTATCTGAATCATTAAAGAAAAGAAATTGGGCTTAGTATCCCTTTAATATGCTGATTTTAAAGTAACAACAACAATGTATTGTATTGCTTAGTACAAATATTATTTATGTAGATAAATAACAGCTTGTATTGGCTGCATTTTTATAAGAGCTATTTATCACAAGGTGCCTATAATAATCGCTGTGTTCACTCTCTGACCCTTGTGCTGTATTGTTATTCCCGTTTAACTTGTCCCAAATGTATACTGACAGCGACAGTGCTGCTATTCTTACAGTAGACAGGGACGTTAAAGCTCTGCAGAAATTAGATTTCTTTCCTGCATTCACATTGCTGAAACACTGTAGATAATGACTAGAGAATGCCCTGAGGTCCTTTGTTCATTCATGACAAGCAATGGACTTTTCATTATAGTCCCATTTTTAATCTTACTATCTCCAAATGGTACCAAAAGAAAGACAAATACAGCTCACAAAGACTGAATTAAATTCAGCGGAGGCAGCACTGATAGCCAACCTATCATTAAAAACATTCCTCACCTGCTCAGTATTTTATTCAAAAAAGGCCCTTTTTGGGTAATAAAATACTCTAGACGGTGTCAGTGCAATTTCTGAAACTTAGAATTTGAAACGAGAGTAAAATATTAATGTGCATGTGAGAGCTTGTGCATCCTTCTCTTGAGGCATTAACCAATGAGATCAGTCACAGTACCAGGCTGAAGGAAAATAGTAGCGAAATAGACAATGGATGATCCGTGGACTGGATACACCACAAGAGAAATAAATTTATCAGGTAAGCATAAATTTTGTATTTTAACCCCTTGAGTGCTAAGGACGGCTCTGAGCCGTCACAGAGTTTTCCACTCGGGTGCTAACGACGGCGCAGAGCCGTCGCTTGCACTCTCTCACCTTGAGAGAGATCTGGGGGCTCCCACCCGCTCCTACCCTGGCGATCGGGCCTGTATAGTGACAGGCATCGCCGGGGCTTCACGTTTTGCACGGTGACGTCACGCGCAATGACGTGATGATGTGAGAGAGTGCAAGCGACGGCTCTGCGCCGTCGTTAGCACCTGAGTGGAAAACTCTGTGACGGCTCAGAGCCGTCCTTAGCACTCAAGGGGTTAAAAAACAAAATTTATGCTTACCTGATAAATTTATTTCTCTTGTGGTGTATCCAGTCCACGGATCATCCATTACTTGTGGGATATTCTCCTTCCCAACAGGAAGCTGCAAGAGGATCACCCACAGCAGAGCTGTCTATATAGCTCCTCCTCCAACTGCCACTACCAGTCATTTTCTTGCAGCTCTCGACAAGAAAGGAAGTAGCTAGAGAGATGTGGTGTTTTTATTTAGTTTATCTTCAATCAAAAGTTTGTTATTTTCAAATGGTACCGGAGTTGTACTATTTTAGCCTCAGGAAGAAAGTAGAAGAAGAGTCTGCCTGTGGTTTTTAATGATCTTAGCAGGTTGTAACTAAGATCCATTGCTGTTCTCACACATAACTGAAGAGAGAGGTAACTTCAGCTGGGGGAATGGCGTGCAGGGTCTCCTGCTATGAGGTATGTGCAGTTTAAATTTTTCTAGAGAAATGAATATGCTAGAAAATGCTGTTAATACCAGATTTATTTAAGGTAAGCCTGATTACAGTGATTTAATAACGACTAGTATCATGCTTGCTGTAAAAGGTAATATTCTTATTACTTTCTCACATTACTGTAAAATAAAACATTTGCAGGAAGTGTTTAAACGTTTTTTTATACATATTGGTGATAAAACTTTATTGGGGCCCAGTTTTTTCCACATGGCTGGCTAGATTTTGCCTAGGGATAGTTTTGTTAGGTCCTCTCACTGTGAATACAGGTTGGGAGGGGCCTATTTTCGCGCCTAAATGCGCATTAGATTTTGCAGCTTGAGACATCCAGTTTCCCTGAAGGAGTCCCCTGAACACTTAGGACCTCTATAAAGGGTTTTTGTACCTTTCAAAGTCGTTATATGGGCAGGTAGGGCCACAGCAGAGCTGTGGCAGTTTGTTGTGACTGTTGAAAAACGTTTATATCGTTTTTTTGATCCGGTTTTGAAACTAAGGGGTTAATCATCCATTTGCAAGTGGGTGCAATGCTCTGTTAGTCTATTATACACACTGTAAAAACTTCTAAATTCCTGCCATGTTCTTTATTCTACTTCTCGCCCTTCGGTGGCTCAGTGTATGGAAGTAATCGGCTTAATGGTAGCGGCAATGGACATAGTGCCGTTTGCCCGCCTACATCTCAGACCGCTGCAACTCTGCATGCTCAGTCAGTGGAATGGGGATTACACAGATTTGTCCCCTCTACTAAATCTGGATCAAGAGACCAGGGATTCTCTTCTCTGGTGGCTATCTCGAGTCCATCTGTCCAAAGGTATGACCTTCCGCAGGCCAGATTGGACAATAGTAACAACAGATGCCAGCCTTCTGGGCTGGGGGGCAGTCTGGAACTCTCTGAAGGCTCAGGGGTCATGGACTCAGGAGGAGGCTCTCCTTCCGATAAACATTCTGGAACAAAGAGCGATATTCAATGCTCTTCAGGCTTGGCCTCAGCTAGCGGCAGTGAGGTTCATCAGCTTTCAGTCGGACAACATCACGACTGTAGCTTACATCAACCATCAGGGGGGAACAAGGAGTTCCCTAGCGATGTTGGAGGTTTCAAAGATAATTCGTTGGGCAGAGATTCACTCTTGCCACCTATCAGCTATCCATATCCCAGGAGTAGAGAACTGGGAGGCGGATTTTCTAAGTCGACAGACTTTTCATCCGGGGGAGTGGGAGCTCCATCCGGAGGTGTTTGCACAGTTGATTCAACGTTGGGGCAAACCAGAACTGGATCTCATGGCGTCTCGCCAGAACGCCAAGCTTCCTTGTTACGGATCCAGGTCCAGGGATCCCAAGGCAGCGCTGATAGATACTCTAGCAGCGCCTTGGTCCTTCAACCTGGCTTATGTGTTTCCACCGTTTCCTCCGCTCCCTCGTCTGATTGCCAAGGTCAAGCAGGAGAGAGCATCAGTGATTTTGATAGCACCCGCGTGGCCACGCAGGACTTGGTATGCAGATCTGGTGGACATGTCATCCTTTCCACCATGGACTCTGCCTCTGAGGCAGGACCTTCTACTTCAGGGTCCTTTCAACCATCCAAATCTAATTTCTCTGCGGCTGACTGCTTGGAGATTGAACGCTTGATTTTATCAAAGCGTGGTTTCTCCGAGTCGGTCATTGATACCTTAATACAGGCGCGAAAGCCTGTCACCAGAAAAATCTATCATAAGATATGGTGTAAATATCTTCATTGGTGTGAATCCAAGGGTTACTCATGGAGTAAGGTCAGGATTCCTAGAATATTATCTTTTCTCCAAGATGGATTGGAGAAGGGTTTGTCAGCAAGTTCCTTAAAGGGACAGATTTCTGCTCTGTCTATTCTTTTGCACAAACGTCTGGCTGAGGTTCCAGATGTGCAGGCGTTTTGTCAGAATTAAGCCTGTGTTTAAACCTGTTGCTCCGCCTTGGAGTTTAAATTTAGTTCTTAAGGTTCTTCAAGGGGTTCTGTTTGAACCTTTGCATTCCATAGATATTAAGCTCTTATCTTGGAAAGTTTTGTTTTTAGTAGCTATCTCCTCGGCTCGAAGAGTTTCGGAGTTATCTGCTTTACAATGTGATTCTCCTTATCTCATTTTTCATTCCGATAAGGTAGTGTTACGTACCAAACCTGGTTTTCTACCTAAGGTGGTATCTAATAAAAATATCAATCAGGAGATTGTTGTACCGTCACTGTGTCCTCATCCTTCTTCAAAGAAGGAACATCTTTTACACAATCTTGACGTGGTTCGTGCTTTAAAGTTTTATTTACAAGCTACTAAAGATTTTCGTCAAACATCTGCATTGTTTGTTGTCTACTCTGGACAGAGGAGAGGCCAAAAGGCTTCGGCAACTTCTCTTTCTTTTTGACTAAGGAGTATAATACGCTTAGCTTATGAGACTGCTGGCCAGCAGCCTCCTGAAAGGATTACAGCTCATTCTACTAGAGCGGTAGCTTCCACATGGGCTTTTAAGAATGAGGCTTTTGTTGAACAGATTTGTAAGGCGGCGACTTGGTCTTCGCTTCATACTTTTTCAAAATTCTATAAATTTGATACTTTTGCTTCTTCGGAGGCTATTTTTGGGAGAAAGGTTTTGCAGGCAGTGGTGCCTTCCGTTTAAGCACCTGCCTTGTCCCTCCCTTCATCCGTGTCCTATAGCTTTGGTATTGGTATCCCACAAGTAATGGATGATCCGTGGACTGGATACACCTTACAAGAGAAAACAAAATTTATGCTTACCTGATAAATTTATTTCTCTTGTGGTGTATCCAGTCTACGGCCCGCCCTCTCATTTTAAGGCAGGTGTGTTTATTTTTAAACTACAGTCACCACTGCACCTTATGGTTTCTCCTTTCTCTTGCTTGTCTTCGGTCGAATGACTGGTAGTGGCAGTTGGAGGAGGAGCTATATAGACAGCTCTGCTGTGGGTGATCCTCTTGCAGCTTCCTGTTGGGAAGGAGAATATCCCACAAGTAATGGATGATCCGTGGACTGGATACACCACAAGAGAAATAAATTTATCAGGTAAGCATAAATTTTGTTTTTTAACCCCTTGAGTGCTAAGGACGGCTCTGAGCCGTCACAGAGTTTTCCACTCAGGTGCTAACGACGGCGCAGAGCCGTCGCTTGCACTCTCTCACCTTGAGAGAGATCTGGGGGCTCCCACCCGCTCCTACCCTGGCAATCGGGCCTGTATAGTGACAGGCATCGCCGGGGCTTCACGTTTTGCATGGTGACGTCACGCACAAGGACGTGATGATGTCACTGCGCAACTTTATTTTAAAATGACAATGAAAAATATAGGGAAAGGGGGCATGCTGCTTAGAAGCCTGTATCTCAGGCATCTAAGCAGCTACAGACCCCCAAGACCCACAGTTGGAAAGGTAATCGCCTAACATTTCCATCTATGTAAGTCTTGGGGATCTGAAAATAAAAATATATATACATATTTCAAAAAATAAAAAAAAACTTAAATCAGCTTAGCACCCAGGTGGCAAAGTGCTTAGCACTCAAAGAGAACAAAGAAAAATTGAGAATAGGAGTAAATTAGAAAGTTGCTTAAAATTTCATGCTCTATCTGAATCATTAAAGAAAAAAATGTGGGCTTAGTATCCCTTTAATATGCTGATTTTAAAGTAACAACAACAACAATGTATTGTATTGCTTAGTACAAATATTATTTATGTAGATAAATAACAGCTTGTATTGGCTGCATTTTTATAAGAGCTATTTATCACAAGGTGCCTATAATAATCGCCGTGTTCACTCTCTGACCCTTGTGCTGTATTGTTATTCCCGTTTAACTTGTCCCAAATGTATACTGACAGCGACAGTGCTGCTATTCTTACAGTAGACAGGGACGTTAAAGCTCTGCAGAAATTAGATTTCTTTCCTGCATTCACATTGCTGAAACACTGTAGATAATGACTAGAGAATGCCCTGAGGTCCTTTGTTCATTCATGACAAGCAATGGACTTTTCATTATAGTCCCATTTTTAATCTTACTATCTCCAAATGGTACCAAAAGAAAGACAAATACAGCTCACAAAGACTGAATTAAATTCAGCGGAGGCAGCACTGATAGCCAACCTATCATTAAAAACATTCCTCACCTGCTCAGTATTTTATTCAAAAAAGGCCATTTTTGGGTAATAAAATACTCTAGACGGTGTCAGTGCAATTTCTTAAACTTAGAATTTGAAACGAGAATAAAATATTAATGTGCATGTGAGAGCTTGTGCATCCTTCTCTTGAGGCATTAACCAATGAGATCAGTCACAGTACCAGGCTGAAGGAAAATAGTAGCGAAATAGACATTGTAGTGAAGAAATGCCATGCTCTTATTCATTACCATGTCATTGTTGCACTTCCAGCCCTACAAGTCTATGAGTTTATCCCCCACAAAAGGGTTAGACACATAGTTAAAATTTCACCCTGGAGCCAAAGACAACTGCTGGCTTCAAACAGACATGGCTGGTGAGCCAATCAGCAACTGCCACCCATGATCAGCTCACCTTCCATGTCTGCTCTGGACCAGACAGAAGTTTTAAAAGGTGCTTTACAGTATCATTCTTGAGTCTCATGTGCCTAAAGGTATTTACAAAACATATATTGAATTGAATTCTTACTCTCAGTATTTACGACATTTGTGGTAAGAAATGTCTGGTTTGAGAAAGTACATAAGTAGAATGAAATAATGTAAAAGCTCAGCTAAGATATTAAAGGGACAGTCTACACCATAATTGTTATTGTTAAAAATGATAGATAATCCCTTTATTACCCATTCCCCAGTTTTGCATAACCAACACAGTTATATTAATATACTTTTTACCTCTGTGATTACCTTGTAGCTAAGCCTCTGCTGACAGCCCCCTTATTTCAGTTCTTTTGGCAGACTTGCATTTTAGCCAATCAGTGCTGACTCAAAAGTAACTCCATGGGCATGAGCACAATGTTATCTATATGGAACACATGAACTAACGCCCTCAGTTGTGAAAAACTGTCAAAATGCAGATAAGAGGCGGCCTTCAAGAAATTAGCATATGAGCCTACTTAGGTTTGGCTTTAAACACAAATCAAAAATCAGATGAGTTTACAGTAATAATTCACTCTGTGAGCCAGTTGAGACAGCAGGCTTTAAAAACCCAAGGCAAGGAGGAGATAGGGAACTATTGTTTAAAAGTGAATCCTTTTGGATCTTCAAATATGACTACATGGGCGAGATTACATATGCGGCGCAGGCTTCAGCGTAATTGCTAAAACCTGCGCCGCACGTAATTTCACCTCGCACATCGGGGAATCCAATATACCCCGCTGGTAGTTCATAAAGTGCAGTAAGTCGGATAAACTAGCAATGTCCAGAAATGTGCGTAAATACACATTTCCTGAAGTCGCCAGTGATTTACGGCACTTCAGAAACTGCCAGCGCCTAAGAAAATAAAAAAATATGTAAAATCTCCCATAAAAGTCTAACCTGCCTCCCAAAAATGAACCTGACATGTAAAAAACCCTATATCTGCTATCCCCCCACATTGCAACTAATAATAAAAGTATTAACCCCTAAACAGAAACCCCCCCACAACGCAATATGCTATTAAACTATTAACCCCTAATCCACCATTCACCCTCATCGCGATCTACCTAATAAAAGTATTAACCCCTAAATCCGCCAACTCCAACATCGCAAACTACCTAATAAATGTAATAACCCCTAAACCACCAAACCCCCACATCGCAAAGTAACTAATTAACTTATTACCCCCTAAACCGCCAAACTCCCACATCGCAATCTACCTAATAAAACTATTAACCCCTAACCCGCCATTTACCCACATCACAAAAATAATGATATAGCTGCACCACCAACTGTATTAAAACATCATTATTTTATTGTGCCACTTAAAACAGACAACGTTTCGGACCCATGTCCTTATTCATGTCTAACATACAACTCTAAAAACAAACCTTATAAAGGCTGCAGCTCCACCCACCACACCTGTTCTCACCTGTGTTCAATTAATACAAACTTTTTTGTTTTGCTTAATGCCATCTAGTGGTCATTATTTACATCTCTAATTACATTTATCATAGTTTTTCAACAAAGGACATAAAGATAACAAAAAACTTTTTAATCATTGTTAATCATACATCAAGTTAATCTACTTAGTACAAAAAATAATTGAATATACACTTATTGTCATTAGTTATTGTATTGCAATGTATTATTTTCAAAAAATAACATACAAAACAAAAAAAGGGGATTTTTTCTTTTCTTAATTCTTTTTCAACATTGCTAATTCAAATATCTTTTGAAGAAAAGCCAATTTTAATTGTTGCCCTTCCAATTAGATCTTATTAAATTGTCATCTTGAAAAAAGAATACTTTTGGAGCTCTTAAACAATTACCAAGAACGTCCTTCAACAAAGGATAAAAAACAAAAAGGTCAACCTAAAAAAATTCTTTTTTTATAAAATTTATGCCAGTTCTTAAATCTTTTTACATGTTCATCATTAAATTTAAAAAGGTATTAGCTAAATGAATTTAAATTCCAATCTATCCAAAAAAAGACTTTCAACAAAAGATATCAAAAGAACTGAGTAAATGTAACTATCCGTATCCCTGAAGTTTTAAACCCAACATTTTTTTAGAAAAACCTGCCAGTTAAACTACTATCAAGTACATAATCATCCATATTTACTGACATACACTCCAATCCATTTCCCTATTCATCCCATTGGGTATCATAGTCCCCAGTTCATGAATCCAGTATAATTCTCTATACTTTAACAACCTAACCCTATTACCACCCCTCCTAGGAAGACTAATATGTTCTAACACCTGGAATCTAAGCTGATTAATCTGGTGTCCAGCAGTTATAAAATGGTGGGATACAGGAGCATCCAATTTTCCTGTCCTGATATTACTTTTGTGTTGGTTAATACGCTCCCGTACCCTCTTGGTGGTCTCGCCCACATACCCTAAACCACATGGGCACTTAATTAGATACACCACGAACTTAGAGTTACAAGTATAGTAATCCTTAAGTTTATATTTCTTACCCGACGAGGGATGGGTAAAAATGGGGCCTTTAATGATACTATTGCAGTTTTGACAATTAAGGCATGGAAAACATCCCAAGTTTTTATGCCCAATGTGTCCCTGGGTAATTCTACCCCTTGGGCCCACATCAGCTTTAACCAATGTATCTTTAAGGTTCTTGCCCCTTTTAAAGGCAGCCATGGGGGGACTAGAGAATTCTTCAATTTGGATTAGAAATTTGTAAAATGTGCCAATGTTTTTTTAGTACTTTTTGTATTTGGTTACTCCAAGGAGAATATTCATTAACAAAGATCATTCTTTTATCCTTCTTATTTCTCATTTTGTCCTTAAGTAATTCTGTCCTAGGGATCTGCAGTACATCTTTAATCCCCTGTTCAATTAAGTTACTTGGGTATCCCCTCTGTTTAAAGTGTTCACCCATTTCCAATAATCTTTCTTTTACCAAATTTTCATCTGAGACAATTCGTCTTACTCGCATAAATTGGCTTTTGGGTAAACTTTTTAACAGAGCACAAGAATGCGCACTCTTATAGTGCAGTAGATTATTATAATCTGTCTGTTTTTTAAAAAGGTCTACAGCTAACAGCCCATCTTGTTTGTACACTGAGGTATCCAGGAAATTAATCCTTTCCTCACTTATGGTGAGTTTGAACTTTATATGCTGTGTAGCACTGTTGAGATCATTAACAAACTGTTCCAGGGTTCCAATGTCCCCCAACCAAATGCCAAAAATATCATCTATATACCGCCACCAGGTGGCGCCATATAGATGAAACAATTGATGGTTATAAACAAAATACTCTTCAAATGTGTTCATATAAATATTTGCATAGGTTGGGGCAACATTGGAACCCATGGCCGTACCCTGTAATTGCAGATAAAAGTTATCTTGAAAAAGAAAGAAATTACATCTCAATACAATATTCAAAAGATCAAGAAAAAAGTTTCGCTGGTCATTATTGATAGTTAAATCCTGATCCAAACACCTATTCACTGCCCCTACACCCGCCTCATGAGTGATTGAGGTGTAAAGGCTAGTAACATCAAGACTATAAAGTATACCTTTATTGTTCTCAAGGACTATATTCTGTAGTTTACTGATGAAATCTCCTGTGTCCCTGATATAAGAGGTGGAATGTGTATAGGGTCTAAGGACTCTGTCTAAATATATAGAGGCTTTAGATAGTGTGGAGCCTACCCCTGCCACTATGGGGTGGCCAGGGGGTTTTTCCAAATTTTTATGGTCCTTTGGGAGCGTATATAGGACAGGTATAATGTCCTCTGTATCCAGAATAAATTTTGTTGTCTTGTTGTCAATCACTCCAATCTTCTGAGCCCTTAAGACACATGCTTCCAACTCTTTTTTTACTTTAAAGATTGGATTAATTGACAACAATTGATACACTTCACCATCCGCCAACTGGCCCAAAATTTCCTGTATATAGTAATCTCTCTCAAGGACCACTAAAGCACCACCCTTATCAGCCTCCTTAAAAATATAGCCTGTATTCTCTTTAAGACTCCTAATATTATTCCAATCCTCTCTATTAAAGTTAAGATTTGAATGTGCATATTTAGGGTAACTCCTTTCTACATTTCTACAGAGTTTCCCTATGTCATTCTCAACCAATTGTATGTATGTACTCACACCTGGGTTCACTGTTTGTGGCGTGAAGTTGCTTTTATTATATAAACCTAGTGAGTTAAGCCCAAGTTTGTTACATACATTATCCTTATTGACAGAGAAATTTACATTACCAACATTCCCCTCTGAAAAATGACACTTTAATTTCAGGGATCTAAAAAAACGATGTAAGTCTTTTTGCAATGTAAATAACCTAATTAAACTATTAACCCCTAATCTGCCATTAACCCACATTGCAATTAACCTAATAAATCTATTAACCGCTAAACCCCCACAATGCAAATAACTAATTAAATTACTAAACAACCTTACCTACCACCTCCTAAATTAACCCCAATTACCTAGATTAAAAAATACTAAGTTACAATTAAAATAAAAAACCCACGGGTTAATAGTTTAATAAGGTTAATTGCGATGTGGGTGAATGGCAGATTAGGGGTTCATAGTTTTATTAGGTAGATTGCGATGTGGGTGAATGGCGGATTAGGGGTTAATACATTTATTAGTTAGATCGCGATGTGGGTGAATAGCTGGTTAGAGGTTAATAGTTTTATTAGGTAGATTCCGATGTGGGTATTGGCGGATTAGGGGTTAATAGTTTTAATAGTTATTGCGGTGGGGGTTGGCGGTTGACAGGAAGATAAGATATTGCGCATGCGTCAGGTGTTAGTTTATATTTTCAGGGAGTTGCTGCCTACTGCCTATGTGTGGCGAGGTGAAATTGGAGTAAAATGTCTCCATTTTTGCCACATAAGTCCTTGCGCTGAATATGTGATACCGATTTGCGACGCGTTTCTATGTTAGTTTATGGGAGTAAAATTATCGGGCGACGAGTGAAATATATACGCGCCACATATATGCGGCGCTGTATATGTGATAACAAAACCGGACTAAACACCGACATCGCTGGCTTTTGCGGGCGCCGCCATATATGTAATCTCGCCCATGTATCCCAAAGAATTGAATTCGAAACTGGATATGGCTATCGTTTTACAAATATTTTAATATAATAATAATAATAATATATTAGATTGAGTGTGTCCAGTATTTATTTGGTACATAGTATTTGAAGGTATAGCACCACCTAGAGGTTGATAATGTAAGCATGAAGTATGATAAATTAGATTTGTACATTATATCTGGATTATCCAATAGATGAGGAATACATACATAAAGGTATCCCAGGGTTACTCTAAATATCAGGCTCCTAAAACTTCCGGGGACTATTAATAGTAGAAGGTGTATTTGTAAGTTGGATGTAGTCCATTTTATAACCTTAAAGGGACAGTTAACACCAGAGTTGTTTAAAAATAAAGATAATCCCTTTAGTACCCATTCACCAGTTTTGCATAACCAACACAGTTATAATAATACACTTTTTACTTCTGTAATTACCTTGTATCTAAGCTTCTGCTGACCGCCCCCTTATTTCAGTTCTTTTGACAGACTTGCATTTTAGCCAATCAGTGCTCACTCCTAGGTCACTTCACGTGCATGAGTTCAATGTTATCTATATGAAACACATGAACTAATGCCCTCTAGTGGTCAAAATGCATTCAGATTAGAGGCAGTCTCCAAGGTCTAAGAAATTAGCATATGAACCTCCTAGGTTTAGCTTTCAACTAAGAATACCAAGAGAACAAAGCAAAATTGGTGATAAAAGTAAATTGGGAAGTTGTTTCAAATTACATGCCTTATTAAAATCATTAAAGTTTTTTGTTTTTACTTGACTGTCCCTTTAATACCAATAACAGGTCTTAGGCATGACATGAACAACTAGAAGATTCAGTTAAATGAGTTTAATCATACATGAACCATAGTACTTGTAGTGGGTCATACAGACAATCAGCCCCATGTTGGCGGAGACGACTGCAGTAATTCAGCTTCTTAACCAACTCCAATTTTACAGCTTTATGGGACGTCTGTGAGCAAACAGCTTGGTAACCACAAACAAGTCTCAACTACTTGTGAAACTATAGCGAACCATTTCAGTTCCACAACAGTTTTCAATAATTTAGTTTTATCCAGTTGAGCAAAAAAGTAGCCCATTCAGCTAAGATCTCCCGAGTCTTCAACTGCATGTTTGCAAGGTCTCCCCAGCTGTGAGTCTCCTGGACTTGGCTGATACTTAGGGCCTGATGATAAAAGATTCTCCTACTTGGGAGAGAAATTTTAGCACAGGGGTGGTACCCATCAGCATTGCAAGATCTCTCACAAGATTCTAGACAGGCAAATTTTACTATACTTGTCTAAGTGGTGTTGTTTGCATTCCTGTATGTGAAGGAGAGACAAGCCCATAACAATATAGCACTGCATGATATAGAGTTTTGTTACACTTACACTTTGTGCTTTGTATTTTATATTACTTTACATTTCAGATTGGGTCCTTTCAGTATTACTACATTTAAGCTTTGCACTTTCTATTTTCTATTTTCATACATTTACATTTGGATCCAGCAGTGATTTTACAAATTCTGATTATGCTTTGATACTTTAACAAATTAGGATCATGTATATCTCTGTGTTTCACTCACAAATTACATTGCACTTTGTATTTCCTCTGTTGTAAAATAAAACGCAGCTTCAGAAAGTGGGAGGGACAGTGCAGTTAACTGGGTTGAACAGGGGAGTTCCCAGGGTATGTCTGAAGCTCTCTAACAATTCTTGTGAAATTGTGTAAGCATCGTAAACAAGCTGGTCTCACTGAATTATTTTGCCAGCTGTATGCAGGTAAAGCTTGCTCAAAATTCACAATACACTTATTTAGTAATATATACTAAATTATAGGCAAAAACAAGTTAAATTGAAGTGAAAAAATTTCAGTTTACTTTTTTTTTTTCAGGCTCCAAACTTAGGCCTAGATTTAGAGTTCGGCGTTAGCCGTGAAAACCAGCGTTAGAGGCTCCTAACGCTGGTTTTAGGCTACCGCCGGTATTTGGAGTCAGTGATTAAAGGGTCTAACGCTCACTTTGCAGCCGCAACTTTTCCATACCGCAGATCCCCTTACGTCAATTGCGTATCCTATCTTTTCAATGGGATCTTCCTAACGCCGGTATTTAGAGTCGTTTCTGAAGTGAGCGTTAGAGCTCTAACGACAAAACTCCAGCCGCAGGAAAATAGCAGGAGTTAAGAGCTTTCTGGGCTAACGCCGGTTCATAAAGCTCTTAACTACTGTACCCTAAAATACACTAACACCCATAAACTACCTATGCACCCCTAAACCGAGGTCCCCCCACATCGCCGCAACTCGATTACATTTTTTTAACCCCTAATCTGCCGACCGCCACCTACGTTATACTTATGTACCCCTAATCTGCTGCCCCTAACACCGCCGACCCCTGTATTATATTTATTAACCCCTAATCTGCCCCCCTCAACGTCGCCGCCAGCTACTTACAATAATTAACCCCTAATCTGCCGACCGCAAAGCGCCGCCACTTACGTTATCCTTATGTACCCCTAATCTGCTGCCCCTAACACCGCCGACCCCTATATTATATTTATTAACCCCTAACCTGCCCCCCACAACGTCGCCGACACCTGCCTACACTTATTAACCCCTAATCTGCCGAGCGGACCTGAGCGCTGCTATAATAAAGTTATTAACCCCTAATCCGCCTCACTAACCCTATCATAAATAGTATTAACCCCTAATCTGCCCTCCCTAACATCGCCGACACCTAACTTCAATTATTAACCCCTAATCTGACGACCGGAGCTCACCGCTACTCTAATAAATGTATTAACCCCTAAAGCTAAGTCTAACCCTAACACTAACACCCCCCTAAGTTAAATATAATTTAAATCTAACGAAATTAATTATCTCTTATTAAATAAATTATTCCTATTTAAAGCTAAATACTTACCTGTAAAATAAATCCTAATATAGCTACAATATAAATTATAATTACATTGTAGCTATTTTAGGATTAATATTTATTTTACAGGCAACTTTGTAATTATTTTAACCAGGTACAATAGCTATTAAATAGTTAAGAACTATTTAATAGTTACCTAGTTAAAATAATAACAAAATTACCTGTAAAATAAGTCCTAACCTAAGTTATAATTAAACCTAACACTACCCTATCAATAAATTAATTAAATAAAATACCTACAATTACCTACAATTAACCTAACACTACACTATCAATAAATAAATTAAATACAATTTCTACAAATAAATACAATTACATAAACTAACTAAAGTACAAAAAATAAAAAAGAACTAAGTTACAAAAAATAAAAAAATATTTACAAACATAAGAAAAATATTACAACAATTTTAAACTAATTACACCTACTCTAAGCCCCCTAATAAAATAACAAAGACCCCCAAAATAAAAAAATTCCCTACCCTATTCTAAATTAATAAATTTAAAAGCTCTTTTACCTTACCAGCCCTGAACAGGGCCCTTTGCGGGGCATGCCCCAAGAAAATCAGCTCTTTTGCCTGTAAAAAAAAACATACAATACCCCCCCCCCAACATTACAACCCACCACCCACATACCCCTAATCTAACCCAAACCCCCCTTAAATAAACCTAACACTAAGCCCCTGAAGATCTTCCTACCTTGTCTTCACCTCAACAGGTATCACCGATCCGTCCTGGCATCCGGTGCTGAAGAGGTCCAGAAGAGGCTACAAAGTCTTCCTCCTATCCGGCAAGAAGAGGACATCCGGACCGGCAAACATCTTCATCCAAGCTGCATCTTCGATCTTCTTCCATCCGGTGCGGAGCGGGTCCATGTTGAAGCATCCGACGCGGATCCATCCTCTTCTTCCGGCGTCTCCCGACGAATGACGGTTCCTTTAAGGGACGTCATCCAAGATGGCGTCCCTCGAATTCCGATTGGCTGATAGGATTCTATCAGCCAATCGGAATTAAGGTAGGAATATTCTGATTGGCTGATCAGATCATCGAAGATGCAGCTTGGATGAAGATGTTTGCCGGTCCGGATGTCCTCTTCTTGCCGGATAGGAGGAAGACTTTGGAGCCTCTTCTGAACCTCTTCAGCACCGGATGCCAGGACGGATCGGTGATACCTGTTGAGGTGAAGACAAGGTAGGAAGATCTTCAGGGGCTTAGTGTTAGGTTTATTTAAGGGGGGTTTGGGTTAGATTAGGGGTATGTGGGTGGTGGGTTGTAATGTTGGGGGGGGGGGGTATTGTATGTTTTTTTTTACAGGCAAAAGAGCTGATTTTCTTGGGGCATGCCCCGCAAAGGGCCCTGTTCAGGGCTGGTAAGGTAAAAGAGCTTTTAAATTTATTAATTTAGAATAGGGTAGGGAATTTTTTTATTTTGGGGGTCTTTGTTATTTTATTAGGGGGCTTAGAGTAGGTGTAATTAGTTTAAAATTGTTGTAATATTTTTCTTATGTTTGTAAATATTTTTTTATTTTTTGTAACTTAGTTCTTTTTTATTTTTTGTACTTTAGTTAGTTTATGTAATTGTATTTATTTGTAGAAATTGTATTTAATTTATTTATTGATAGTGTAGTGTTAGGTTAATTGTAGGTAATTGTAGGTATTTTATTTAATTAATTTATTGATAGGGTAGTGTTAGGTTTAATTATAACTTAGGTTAGGACTTATTTTACAGGTAATTTTGTTATTATTTTAACTAGGTAACTATTAAATAGTTCTTAACTATTTAATAGCTATTGTACCTGGTTAAAATAATTACAAAGTTGCCTGTAAAATAAATATTAATCCTAAAATAGCTATAATATCATTATAATTTATATTGTAGCTATATTAGGATTTATTTTACAGGTAAGAATTTAGCTTTAAATAGGAATAATTTATTTAATAAGAGATAATTAATTTTGTTAGATTTAAATTATATTTAACTTAGGGGGGTGTTAGTATTAGGGTTAGACTTAGCTTTAGGGGTTAATACATTTATTAGAATAGCGGCGAGATTCGGTCGTCAGATTAGGGGTTAATAATTGAAGTTAGGTGTCGGCGATGTTAGGGAGGGCAGATTAGGGGTTAATACTATTTATTATAGGGTTATTGAGGTGGGAGTGAGGCGGATTAGGGGTTAATAACTTTATTATAGTAGCGCTCAGGTCCGCTCGGCAGATTAGGGGTTAATAAGTGTAGGCAGGTGTCGGCGACGTTGAGGGGGGCAGATTAGGGGTTAATAAATATAATATAGGGGTCGGCGGTGTTAGGGGCAGCAGATTAGGGGTACATAAGGATAACGTAGGTTGCGGCGCTTTGCGGTCGGCAGATTAGGGGTTAATTATTGTAAGTAGCTGGCGGCAACGTTGTGGGGGTCAGGTTAGGGGTTAATAAATATAATATAGGGGTCGGCGGTGTTAGGGGCAGCAGATTAGGGGTACATAAGTATAACGTAGGTTGCGGCGGTGTACGGAGCGGCAGATTAGGGGTTAATAATATAATGCAGGGGTCAGCGATAGCGGGGGCGGCAGATTAGGGGTTAATATGTGTAAGGGTAGGGGTGTTTAGACTCGGGGTACATGTTAGAGTGTTAGGTGCAGACGTAGGAAGTGTTTGCCCATAGGAAACAATGGGGCTGCGTTAGGAGCTGAATGCTGCTTTTTTGCAGGTGTTAGGTTTTTTTTCAGCTCAAACAGCCCCATTATTTCCTATGGGAGAATCATGCACGAGCACGTTTTTGAGGCTGGCCGCGTCCGTAAGCAACTCTGGTATCGAGAGTTGCATTTGCGGTAAAAATGCTCTACGCTCCTTTTTTGGAGCCTAACGCAGCATTTTTTGGGACTCTCGATACCAGAGTTAATTTTATGGTGCGGCCAGAAAAAAGCCCTCGTAGCGTTAACAGCCCATCTACCGCCAAACTCCAAATCTAGGCCTTAGACTTTACATCAGCTCGAAGTGTTCTCCTGTTAACTTATCTAGGCACTGTGAAATTCTGTAACCCAGGGAGCCTCTCATTTCTATGGAAGGCATCTCTCCTGTCTCTGGGACTTACATGTTCCACCCCTTTTTCTTATAGAATTCAATAAGTTCAGCCCCTGCACTATAATTTTTCTCCAAACTAGAGAATCTTTGCTTATCTGGCCCATAGAAAATAATGAAGCTCTCTGGGAAACTGAAGCTGTCAGTTTTATTTTAAATAGAAGAAATACAAAGTGCAATGAAATTTGTAAACTAAAATACACATAACTATACAAAGCATGAGCCAAATTTGTTTAGGTTACACATATACTGTGAAGGCATATTAACAATATATAAAATCACAATCCTAAATATACTGCTGTATACAAAATAAAATACAAATTAGAAAGTGCAAAATTGAAATGTAATAAAACTTAATCTGAAGAATAAAGTAATATAAAATACAAAGCACAAAGTGTAAATGCAACAGAACTATCGTGTCATGCAGTGCTATATTGCACTGGGCTTGTCTATCCTTCAGATAAAGAAATGCAGGGAACATCCCATGGAGAAGTATAGCAAATTGTGAGTTGAAACTGAAGATGAAGCAAGTAGAGATTGCTGCTAATCACAAGATCAGGTCTTCATATCAAGGCCACTCTGATTTGCAGGAGCATCCATAAGTAATAATCCCACCTACAAGCATATGCATTTTATATATATATATATATATATATATATATATATATATGTACACACACACACATTACATGACTCCTCACACTCTCTCATTATAACAAAGTAAAACTTGCATTTAATTAATAGCAAAGTTACACATAATTTTACAAAAAGAAACAAAAACATTGTTCCAATGTTTTTCGGTCCCTGGGGACCATAATCATAGATTAACAGATGCAAACACACTTCAGTATTTAAAAAGTGGTTAAAACAATATTCCATATAATAGCTTCTTAAAGGGACAGTAAATTACAAGACATTTATTTTGTTTTGCTATAAAATAACATCTGCCAATTCTAAATGTTTTTCAGCATCTTGTTTGCTGCAATTGAATACCCAAACTCCATTCACCATTTGACTTAATTGGAGGAGCCAATCAAGGCTTGAGTCTGCAGACAACAAGGCTAACCCCCGTTATAATGTTAGTATAAAATCCATTATTTTGCAGTGTTGGTGAAGCGCTGGTAACTATATCTGTAAAAATGTTTTATGATATCAGGCTAAGATAAAATTTCCTGCAAAGGCCTCATCTATTCATCTATGTAGGGCTGTGAAAGGAAGCACACATGTAGTGTAAAAAAGAAATAAAAGGCAAAATCCATTTAAATAGATGAATAATACATATTGCAATCATTTCTATTAAAGGGACATAATACTGATATGCTAAATCCCTTGAAAGTGATGCAGCATAACTATAAAAAGCGGACAAGAAAATATCACCTGAGCATCTTTATGTAAAAAGATATTTTGCCACACAATGTATTCAGCTCACCAGAGTAAGTGCTGTGTAAACAGTTATACTTCAGCTGCTGTCCAGTTTCAAGCTAGAAAAACAAACAAAACTAAAAAAACAATAGCCAATCAGCATCAGCAGTGCTGAGGTAAGGCTTTGCCTTTGTGATCTCTTGTCCTGGGATAAGTATCCTGACTGGCTGCTTAAAGTCTCTTTACAGTGGGGTGTGAATACTTAAGAAATTTGGGGTAAATATCTTCCTTTTTTACATAGAGATGTTCAAGTAATATTTTTTAGTTAGCTTTTTACAGCTATGCTGCATCACTTTCATGTGTTTCAACATTTGAGTATCATGGCCCTGTAAGCAACTGCTTAGTGCTTTTTTATTACAACAATGAAACACATTATTTAACATACCTTTAAATAAAATGAACTTGTAATATAATTATAGACCTGTATAAAGTTCCTGGCAAGTGCTGAGCAGGGATTGTACTTTAACCCCTTAGTGACCAGACCATTTTTCAATTTTCTTACCGTTAAGGACCAGAGCTATTTTTAAATTTTTATGGAAATTTTCCTCTTACTCATTTACTGTACCCACACATATTATATACCGTTTTTCTCGCCATTAAATGGACTTTCTAAAGATACCATTATTTTCATCATATCTTATAATTTACTATTAAAAAAAATATAAAATATGATGAAAAAATAAAACAAACACACTTTTTCTAACTTTGACCCCAAAATCTGTTACACATCTACAACCACCATCAAAAAACACCCATGCTAAATAGTTTCTAAATTTTGTCCTGAGTTTAGAAATACCCAATGTTTACATGTTTTTTACTTTTTTTTTTGCAAGTTATAGGGCAATAAGTACAAGTAGCACTTTGCTATTTCCAATTTTCTTTTTCAAAATTAGCGATAGTTACATTGTAACACTGATATCTGTTAGGGATCCCTGAATAACCCTTCATATGTATATATTTGTTTTTAGTAGACAACCCAAAGTATTGATCTAGGCCCATTTTGGTATATTTCATGCCACCATTTCACCTCCAAATGCGATAAAAAAATTGTTAACTTTTTCACAAACTTTAGGTTTCTCACTGAAATTATTTACAAACAGTTTGTGCAATTATGGCACAAATGGTTATAAATGCTTCTCTGGGGTCCCCTTTGTTCAGAAATAGCAGACATATGGCTTTGGCATTGCTTTTTGGTAATTAGAAGGCCGCTAAATGCCGCTGCGCACCACACTTATATAGCTGTCTGCCACTACACAGTTTGCTAAAAAAAACCCATAAATTATGACTTACCAGATAATTTCCTTTCCTTCAATACAGGGAGAGTCCACAGCAGCATTTATTACTTGTGGGAATACAGAACCTGGCCACCAGGAGGAGGCAAATACATCCCAGCCAAAGGCTTAAATACCTCCCTCATCCCTCAGTCATTCTGCCGAGAGAACAAGGAACAGTAGGAGAACTAGCAGGATGAAAAAGGTGCCAGAAGAAAAACAAAATAAATTTAGGGCCACCCACCGGAAAGAATGGACGGGAGCTGTAGACTCTCCTTGTATCGAAGGAAAGGAAATTATCTGGTAAGTCATAATTTATGTTTTCCTTCTAAATACAGGGAGAGTCTACAGCTGCATTCATTACTTGTGGGAAATTATACCCAAGCTACAGAGGACACTGAATGCTAACGGGAGGCTACAAATAACAGGCGGCCCAACCTGAGGGCACCACAGCCTGCAAGAAAACCTAACTCCCGAAGGCTTCCTTGATAGAAGCAAAACATAAATGAAAATAATAAGATTTTTAGGAGGACCAAGCAGCCGCCCAGCAATCAGAACCATAGGATCTCATGTCAGAGACCCAAAAAGATGACACTGCACTCGAACTGAGCCATAAACCTCTGAGGAGGCTCGTGTCCCGCTGTTTTCTAGAACCAGCGAAAAACACTCCTCCACCAACAAGGAGGAAGTTAATCAGCTTCCAAAACCTTGCACTCCCTAGATATGAATAACAAAGAAAAAAACTGTCTATTCTGATGAAGACTGACAGAAACCTCAAGGTAAGATTCCCCAAAAAGGAAGAAGCTCTTCCCTATTGGACAAGGAATACTACAATCTTAAGGAGAAAAAACTTGGATAGCCCAATTAGAAGGGAGACCCCAATGAGGAAGAATGCATTGCAAACTGCAACACAGAAACTATGACACGTAGAAAAACAATCTACAGACAAAATAGGTCCTTGAATAAGAATTCAAAGGTAACCCGATGCAACTCCTGAAGGATAAATCCAACCCCAAAAGGAGCAAGGAATTAACCTGCCGGCCCTGCCGCAGGCAATGCCCTAGCAAAAACAACTGAACACCTGGAAGATCAATGAATCTCTGGAACTGGAGCACAAACAGAAAGCAAAAACTGCTTTCGAAAAAAAAACAATACCAGAGAAAGGAACCACAGCTGGTATCCATCTGTAACCTTCCGGTTGCCAGGCAGCTAAGCTAACCAGCCCCTTCGAACAAGAACTAGCTAGACAAGCCCTTCACCAGCGCATTCTAGAGGGGAAGAAGAATACTCCAGGATCCAGAAGAGAGTCAGGACAAGCTAGCTCCTCCCGACAAAAGAGGGGGAGTCCTCCACCCCTAAAATAGGTGACAAGGAACCAGGTACGAGCTGAAGGAAAAGCACCAAAACCCCTCAGAAAAAACCTTCTCTCAGTTAGGGCCAAGCGACCCCTCGCAATTCGCCCCGGAAGAAAATATCCCAAGACGCAAAGAGACCCTGACCCGGTAGATCCCTGCAACAAGGAAACTTTCATGGCAGCAAGCCTCTAAATTGTGATTATAAAATCGCTGGCAAAAATGGAGCAACAGTCTTACTAATGCCCACTCCAGATAGGATTGAGCCATCCATGAAAAAGAGTGACATGTCCGAAAAGAAGAAGGTTAAAATAGACCTCTCAAGAATTAAGAAAACTGCCACAGCAGGATTCAAACTCCAAGCCTGCAGCTTGATAGGCCGGGAACTAATCCCTTAGGCCACTTAGTCCTGTGGGCCTCAGCTGAGAAACTCGATCTGCTTTCCTCAGATACACATTCGAAAACCTCTGGATAGTAAGACCAAATGGATGATCGTAAGAAACATCCGTTCCGGAAGAGCACGCTCACAAAATGGATCGTTGCTAGAGCCGTAGTGGGCCTCTGCCCACCACCAATTCGAGACCCTCCCGCTACGCAGGAGGAACTCACTAACTCAGAGATAATCTAATCACCAAGAGGTCCCGACTGGCATGGACCCAGAAGACCAGAACTCAGAGCAAATGCTCTACTGAAAAAATAAACAAGGATAATTGTAAGGAAAATTCTGATCCACATATCCTTCTCACCCTACTGACAGGGAAGAGACCAAATCAAAACTGCCCCTGGGGAACTAGGATAAAAATCCCCAACACTGGGAGAACTGGACTGAACACTGAAGAACGATTCCCCAACCGATAATCCAAAAAGACTGCTAAGACAGAGACAAAAACCCAATGCTATGTTGAAGACTCGGCCTGGGCTGCATCCATCACCTCCCATCACAGTGCCAACGAAGGCCTGGAGGTGAATTGGAGGGCAGAAACCGATGAAGTAATTCTAACTTCGTAAGCTCTAAGGCAAAGAGCCTTCCTGTCTGACAGACCAAGCCGCATCCAAAGGATTCAACCTGGTGCCAACACCAGAACTCAGGTCTAGGTCCACCTCTGAGGATGGAACCAGCAGGAAGCAAATCCCAAAGGTCTACTAGCAGACGCTGGAAAAAACAGAACCGCCAAGACTTAGAAACAGGCTACTTTCACATTAAACCCCAGATCCCCCCAAAAAAACTTAGGGGTCTGACGGAGGCCATGATAGCTCACAAATTCTAGGAGCTCCTAAAATTATCAAGATAATCCACTGATTACCTCTGCAACTATTAATAATCTACTTGGATTCTACTTTAATGTCACCAAGTGAAACATCTTGGACTCTAATGATCTAGCTTTTGAGGAGATTGCACGTATTGGAGCCCTAGATCAGACGATCTGCTAAATAAGGCGGCGGCCTTGCTACTTCAATTTTAAACACCCCCCCCGGTAAATATCAATATAGTCATAAAATGGAGGAGAAAGATAAGTACATACGTGTCTTATTTTCAAAATTTGAACACCGGATGGATAATCTGTACCATGACCTTATTGCGTCAGTCAAGGGAGACAATATGGCTACTCCCTACACGAAGCACGTTGACTTTGGGCATGATTCTAAAGCCCTAACTGATTATCACAAGGGCAAGATGGAGCCCTTGGGGACCCAGTCGGAGAGCCAGAGGGAACCCTTGAGCTTTGATGAGGGAACTAAACATATCGACACACTGATTTGCTTCGAGGTGGGACCAGAAAGCAGTAAGGAGCCATGACTTACCTCGTCCATACCGGCGCTACAACAGTCACCCCCCGCTGTAATAATCTTGATTGAAGCGGGGAGGAGCAGGAGCCAGCTGTTGTTCTCGAAGCAGGAAGGTGAACCCGACTTCCGTGGTCGAGTACCGGGGCTTCTACATCTCATCCCTCTATTCAAGGCACCTGCGATGCTTGGGCTTCACAACAGGAAACTAGAGTCCCTGCGATTAGTCCCTGCTATGAACCTGTTCAGCTGTCCACAGTGCAGCCCTCAACGGGCTTTATACAGCAACCTGGATGAGTACTCTTTAGCGCAATAAAGGCCCAGATTTGGAATAGATGGACTACTAGTATTTCTTTGATCAGCTACCCCAGTACGCACACAGATACTCTTCAGCGGGGGTCCACATGTTTCACTCGTGTTTCAATATTATACTACAGATTTGGAAGACTGTGACTTACATATCGTCCTAGTGACTAGTTGTTTCCTATATTGCATTTCTCATTCAAAATGTTTATTTCAGCTATGCAATATCCTATAGCACTTAGCTAAAATCGTGTTTATACAGGTATACCTCACTTTACAGCGCTTCACTTTACAGCGTTTCGCTAATACAGCTCTTTGTGGAGCTTAGGTTCAACCTCCAAGGATTTTGAAACAGTGCTGTAATCATCGTGAGATTGCGAGAAATGTGACTGGCACCATTTTGTTATGTGCAGTTCACTCTGTTTACATCATTACAGTGCAACTGTGTCTCAGTGTTGTAGTCTGGCAAATTTTACTACAGTAATTGTCACTATTTTACAGGTACAGTATTTATACTGTGCTGTGCTAGTGTTAAAGTAAACGTAGCATTATTCCACTAGTCCTAATATATGTTAATGTAAACATGTTTTCAAGTCTTTAAACACACTGGCAAGTGAAAAGAAAGCTAAAACCGCCTTGTTTCACTTTAAGGCGGTTTTCACTTTACAGTGGGGCTCCGGTCCCTAACCCGCTGTATGAGCGGGGTATACCTGTACCTACGGTATGCCTGTTTAGACTCGAGTCATAGACCACCACATTAGTTTGCTATATGTTTCGTTCTTGTTTGTTAACATATTGTATAGTGCTCCATATACAGTAATTGCACCGGTTGTTGCTCATACGTGGGTTCCTCACAACCTTTCAGGTTTTCCTTATACTATATTCCGAGCTCTTTATACTCTATTTATAAGCCTAATCTATCTGAGTTAATTTATAGATATATCTAGCAAATAGATGTCTCATATATCATGTCCCATAGTACTTGACTAAATCCTAGTGTATACCTGTACCCATATAGCCTAGAAGCATAGATCACCATGCCAGTTCCCTTTATGTATCTCTCGTTTGCTAACATATTGTATGGTGCTCTATACATAACTGAATGGGTAGCTACTCATAGATGGGCCTCTAATAATTTAACAGGAAGTAAATTATTTTCTTATACTATAGTCCTATAACACTAGGCTAAATCCTTGTTTCCACCTATGCCTGACTAGACTAGAGTCCTTGACCACCACATTAGCTGGCTATATGTTTCTTTCTTGTTTGCTAACATATTGTATAATGCCCTATATACAGTAATTGAACCGGTTGCTATTCATAGGCGGGCTCCTTATAACCTTTTAGGAAGTAAATGTTTTCCTTATACTGTATACCCTACTCATGAGCCTATTCTGTCTGAGTTAATTTATAGATAGACCTAGCAACTAGATGTCTCATATGTTAGGTCCCATAGTACTTGGCTAAATCCTAGTGTATACTTGCACCCATATAGGCTAGAGTCATAGTTCTTCATGCCAGTCTACTTTAAGTATCCGTCTTGTTTGTTAACAGATTGCATGGTGCTCTGTACATAACTGAAGTGGTTACTACTCATCATGGATGGGTCTCTAATAATCTAACAGGAGGTAAATGATTTCCTTATGCCATAGTCTGAGCTCTTCTTACTCTACCATTAAACCCGATATACCTGTATTAACTCAACCCCTAATATTTTAGGTATTAAGCTAAACTTCTAATTCCTTGGAAGTAGCTCCTCCACAAAATAAATCTCCTAATACCTGAATACAATATACTGAGTCTCTATAGGTGGACAAAACACTCACATCTAAGTTTGTCATCCGAGAAAAGCAGCAGTATTTAGCTCTGCCTATAGAGTGTCTTTTTACCCAATCCATGTAATATTTTCACATGGTGCACCTTATGAGTCCATTGCATTATTTATAAACACTTCTCCTCCTTTTTTAAGACAACATGAAAACCTATCCTAGTATTCTGGGATTAGATGCCAGTTATACCTTAAATACTTTTTCTCGAGCGGTACTTACCCGCTGATATATTATCCTGTAAGGTGTCATAAGGTCACTGTGTGGCCATAGGTGGACTATCATTTACTCTTCACTGCACGTGTCCAAGTGGTCCATAAGTGACCACCCAAATAGTCCTACAGCTTAGATATGGTTCATATAAAATAGAGGTTTCTGAAGCCTGTACCTCGTAATTCATTACCTGTCCTATTTAATTTTGTCTTTTCTATTTATTTGAATTGTTATCTGTACGGTTGTATGGCAATTATTATGTATTATATTTTTCAAAAAACCTCAATAAAAGATTATTTAAAAGAAAAATCTTAGGATCCAAGCGAGGTTCCGGAAGAAAACAGTCCCTAAGAACCGGACCTGCTTAAACAAGGGTGATTTAAATGGGCGTCCAGCGACAGCAGCTGCATTCGAACCATCAACCTTCGAGTTGCAAAGCCACATAGATAACCACCAGGCTACACTGGGCTGCTCTAGGCAGGAAAGATATACTTCTTCCTAAATTCAGGTAGAGAGAACCGTGTATTCTCTCTGAACAAGAGTTCTAATAAGCTTAAAATCATCTGACCCAAAAAGGACGGGAAACCCCTCCCCTTATTGGACCAGTCACCAACAGTGTAATGACACTGCGAAAAGTACCGGGACAAGACTCCAAAGGACACCTAGTCCAGAAAGACGGAATTAACTCAACTCCGGCCCCTAGGACCCCTGGACCAATATCATCCAGCATCCAGAGTCCAACCAGAAGAACCTAAGACAGTTCCTGCCTGTCCTACGGTATAGATGGACCTGCTCTGTGTGGAGCAGAATAACTAGAAAGAGCTCCTTCTCTAGAAAGGAAAAACAGACTTAACTATTACCCAAAACAGGTTCTGACCATCATCAAGGGTACGACACGTCTTGTCATAAAAAACAAACAAATGGCAAATTCTTAAGTTCCAGTAGTGCTAGGAAAACTGAGAATAAACAAAATAAAGAAAATAAGCTCCGAGGCTTAAATATTTATCTCTAGATAATCAAGGGAATCAGCACCCCGAACAGAGACCTAGAAGCTTCCATCGGAAGACTCCAACCATCACTATCATCAAAATCGATATAATCAAAAACAACCCAAGTGACGAAACTTCTTCCTAAAAAGAGTTTCCACAAGAACCCTGAGCTCTTAAACAAAAAATATCCGAGACGGATTAGAAATGAAAATAGGTAACGTACAAAAAAGGGACTTCAAAAGGGTGTGCACACTAAAAACAAACAGGTCCTGCCTGTTATACAACACAACCCCCCCATAGAGCTCGGGACTGGGATTCTATAACTATATACATATAGACGATAAAGAAGAGGATCCAACCTTCTCCACTCTAATCAAGATCGTTATCTGATTTAGAGGACTGAGATCCACCTGACGGATCAGGACTGGGAACCTCTAACATCGCCAAAACCTCTCTCAGAAGTAAACGCAGGCGTGCCATTCTAAATGCCAAATCCTCCTCAGTCGGAGGAGTCAAATCAAGCGACTCCGACCCAGGAGGTTCTACCTCTGAAGCCTCAGAGGGAACCGCATCCCCAGATGACTGATTGGGCACAATCGCTCTTTTACACAACGGCCCATGGGTAGGAGAACACAGATTAACCCTTCACTTGCACGTAGCAGGAAAAGGCAAACTCGCTAAAGCCATAGAGATGGCCATGCGAAAACGTGCAGTAACCTCCGGTGGAAAAAAGTCTCCCTCAGACGAAGGAGTAATGGTACTTAGGGAAACTGCATGTGTACGAGAAGATTCTAGGGAACACACCTCACGGGACGAGGAACCCTCAGAGGTAGATGGCTCAGTGGTCTCTAACATCTCAACATTGTTTGAAGAGAACACCCTATTGAGGCATAAGGAACATAATTGAGCAGGCTGGTCTACCCGGGCCTCCTCACAATATACGCAGGTATCAAAATCTGTATAAGAGGAATCCTCGTCTAGAATATCAGAATCCATCATAATTCTAATTAAAAATTTTAGCCAAAAAAAACAACTGGCACCTTAAACCCCCAATGGCTGGGGCACTCACCACCTCCTATGACCCAGACAGGTAGAGAAATTGACTCTTCTCCGCAGCCCCTCGGTCAGGAATCGGAAATGGAAAACAAGACGTGACTACTCCCAGTCTCATGGTGCCTCATGCAGGGCCGCCCCTGCTAAGGAAAAGCGTGCCAGCTTAATAAAACTGCACAGTTTTATAACCTGTATGTTCCGTATCAGCCTATGAGCCCAAAATGTCTCCTACATATACGCAGTCAAAATCACATAGCAAACATGATTAACTAGACCCCACTGTTTAATAATCCCCCTCAGGAGATATTAACCCTCGATTCCATAAAGATAAAGGAGTACCACTATCGTTAACATTAAGGAGTACTTCTATCGTTAACGTGTGTAAAAAATTAAACGATCTTACCGGAATCCATTCCGTGGAACAGCAACACGGTTCTTCAAGTTTGACAGATAGTAGCAGTGCCTCTGACATGGACTTGAGTGAAAAAAGCAGGCAGCCAAACTCGTTAACACCGATTGCTTATAGGAGCTGTTAATATGAGTCTGGATGGTTTCGCAGAAAGACTCTCCCTGCATCTCCAGACTCTAACTTTCATCAATGCTCTCACTGAGAGGCTGACAAGACTACTTAAAACTCCAGTTCCATCCACAAGGGCAGATACCCTTCCTAAGGAACTACTCCAAAAAACGTCTGACACTTCTCTGCTAACCTCCTGTGAGGAAAGGCAAAGAATGACTGGGGGATGAGGGAAGTGGGGGAGGTATTTAAGCCTTTGTCTAGTGTGTCTTTGCCTCCTCCTGGTGGCCAGGTTGTGTATTTCCACAAGTAATGAATGCAGCTGTGGACTCTCCCTGTATTTAGAAGGAAAAGTGTTTTTTTAATTTTTTTTGGCAAAAAAGCCAATTTTCTGTTGTGCAGCTGCCCCCCCTCAATAGCCTACCCCTCTTCCCCTCCCAGATCCCTTTCTTAGCATTTATTTACCCCCCCCTTTCCCTCTCCCTCCATCCCATACAATTCAATGCAAGTTATGTACTAGCGTGTGCATGCACACGCACGCAAGCGCACACTCTCGCCCGCCCCCTGCGCGATCCCAACAACTTGCGCGCACTGGATGAAGAGTGTCTGGAAGTGATCCAGCAATGGGCCACCCATCTGCCTCCCTGCTATAGCTCCCACCCACCAACGATCGGCACCATCGCTGGCCGGTGCAGAGAGGGCCACAGAGTGGCTCTCTCTGCATCGCTGCCTAATAAAAGGGTATTGCAGGATGCCTCAATATCGAGGCATCATTGCAATACCCTGAATCGCTTCCACCGCTTGAAACCCCAGAGGACGTGTCAGGCACGTCTTTGGTCCTTAACTGACACTCTTTGTAGGACGTGCCTGACACGTCCTTAGTCGTTAAGGGGTTAAAGCTTTCCCTTATTATGGATTTCACATCACAGGGAATCAAGCCTATGTACTGCTTGGATCACAAGTTATAATAGACTAGTCCTAAAGCCCGTTCACACGGGCCATTTTTTGCAGTACAGCGGTCCCACCTCTTGCGCTCTCTCCCTCCCCCTCTCTTTTGCTCTCTCTCCCCCTCTCTTTTGAGCTTTCTCTCTCCCCCCTCTCTTTTGAGCTCTCTCTCCCCCTCTCTTTTGCGCTCTCTCTCTCTCCCCCTCTCTCTTTTGTGCTCTTTCTCCCCCTCTCTTTTGCGCTCTCTCCCCCCCCTCTATTTTGAGCTCTCTCCCCATCTCTTTTGAGCTCTTTCTCTCCCCCCTACTCTTTTGCACTCTCTCCCCTACTCTTTTGCTCTCTCTCTCTCTCCCCCTCTCTTTTGCGCTCTCTCTCTCCCCCTCTCTTTTGCGCTCTCTCTCTCCCCCTCTCTTTTGCGCTCTCTCTCTCCCCCATCTCTTTTGCGCTCTCTCCCCCATCTCTTTTGCGCTCTCCCCTCCTCTCTCTCTCCCCTCTCTTTTGCGCTCTCTCTCCCCCCTCTCTTTTGTGCTCTCTCTCCTCTCTTTGGTGCTCTCGCTCCCACCCTTTCTTTTGCGCTCTCTCTCCCCCTCTGTTTTGCGCTCTCTCTCCCCCTCTCTTTGGCGCTCTCTCTCCACCCTCTCTTTTGCGCTCTCTCTCCTCCCTCTCTTTTGCGCTCTCTCTCCCCCCTCTCTTTTGCGCTCTTCCGCCCTCTCTTTTGCTGTCTCTCTCCCCCTCTCTCTTTTGCTGTCTCTCTCTTTTGCTGTCTCTCTCCCCTCTCTCTTTTGCTGTCTCTCTCCCCCCTCTCTTTTGCTGTCTCTCTTCCCTCTCTCTCTTTTGCTGTCTCTCCCCCCCTCTCTCTGTTGCTGTCTCTCTCCCCCTGTCTCTGTTGCTGTCTCTCTCCGCCCTCTCTTTTGCTGTCTCTCTCCCCCCTCTCTTTTGCTGTCTCTCTCCCCCCTTTCTTTTGCTTCTCTCTCCCCCCTCTCTTTTGCGCTCTCTCTCCCCCCTCTCTTTTGCGCTCTCTCACCCCCCTCTCTTTTGCGCTCTCTCACCCCCCTCTCTTTTGCGCGCTCTCACCCCCCTCTCTTTTGCGCGCTCTCACCCCCCTCTCTTTTGCGCTTTCTCACCCCCCTCTCTTTCTTCCCCCCCCTCTCTTTTGCGCTCTCTCTCTCCCCCCTCTTTTGCGCTCTCTCTTCCCCCCTCTTTTGCGCTCTCTCTCCCCCCCTCTCTTTTGCGCTCTTCCCCCCTCTCTTTTGCGCTCTTCCCCCCTCTCTTTTGTGCTCTCTCCCCCTCTCTTTTGCTGTCTCTCTCCCCCTCTCTCTTTTGCTGTCTCTATCCCCCCTCTCTTTTGCTGTCTCTCTCCCCCTCTCTCTTTTGCTGTCTCTCTCCCCCCTCTCTTTTGCTGTCTCTCTCCCCCCTCTCTTTTGCGCTCTCTCTCCCCCCTCTCTTTTGCGCTCTTCCCCCCCTCTCTTTTGCTCTCTCTCCCCCTCTCTTTTGCTGTGTCTCTCCCCCTCTCTCTTTTGCTGTCTCTATCCCCCTCTCTTTTGCTGTCTCTCTACCCCCCTCTCTTTTTCTGTCTCTCTCCCCCTCTCTCTTTTGCTGTCTCTCTCCCCCTCTCTTTTGCTGTCTCTCTCCCCCTCTCTCTTTTGCTGTCTCTCTCCCCCTCTCTCTTTTGCTGTCTCTCTCCCCCTCTCTTTTGCTGTCTTTCTCCCCCTCTCTCTTTTGTTGTCTCTCTTCCCCCCTCTCTTTTGCGCTCTCCCCCACCTCTCTTTTGTGCTCTTCCCCCCTCTCTTTTGCGCTCTCTCCCCCTCTCTTTTGCTGTCTCTCCCCCCGCTCTCTTTTGCTGTCTCTTCCCCTCTCTCTTTTGCTGTCTCTCTCCCCCTCTCTCTTTTGCTGTCTCTTTCCCCTTCTCTCTTTTGCTGTCTCTCCCCCTCTCTTTCTCTCCCCTCTCTCTCCCATCTTCCAACGTGCGACTGCGCCCAGCCACGCCCCTTCACGCCAGGCCACGCCCCCTTCACGGCCACTCATGTCAGGCCACGCCCCCGGCACACCCGGTCACGCCCCCCGCTCACGTCCGGTCACGCCCACTCCTACCGCATCGCAGATCGGATCACCAGCAGGAGCAGGGACTCAAAGGCCAGGTGTGTTTGTCCTCGTGCTGTCTGTACTGCGCATGACAGCTTCAGAGAAACACACTTGGCCTTTTATATAATAGGATAATGTAAACAGCATTGGTTGTAGTACAGTTGTAATATTCTTTAATGTTAAATCTCTAACCTATGTCAAAAGCCAAACATTTTGACTCTTGGCTCACACCATGATACAAAAGGCAGCGTCTGCTACCACATGGGAACATCCCCTTAGTTGATAAGCAAAGGGTATTTCTCTGCTTGTTCCTAAGGACTGAGGGAGACAATACATTTAATACTGTAAACAAATCTACATAGTATGGGTATTATTCTTTTTATGTTATCATCAGCCAATAAGACTGGGAGATAAATGTAATAATTTAACAAATAGATTTCATAATATCACGTGACACAGAGGGGTAGAATTAACAGCTGTCAGATGGACATGATTTGCTGCTTTATAAATATACCCGAGTGTCTACACTAGTCTCTTCTAAGAGGGTAATTATTTTTACAATAAGACTGAAATTACTAATATAAGCCAAGAGTACAAAAGTAACCGTTCTATACTTAAAGGGACAGTAAAGTCATAATTAGACATTCGTGGTTTAGACAGAACATAACATTTTAAACAACTTTCCAATTTATTTCTAATATTTATTTGCTTACTTCTCTTGTTATCAGTTTGCTGAAAGGTTTATCTAGGTAAGCTCATGAGCAGCAAAGAACCTAGGTTCTAGCTGCTGATTGGTGGCTGCATATATATACCGATTGTCATTGGGTTACTGATGTGCTCCTTCAACAAATGATACCAATTGAATTAAGCATATTTGATAATAGAAGTAAAATGGAAATTTAAAATGATGTATTCTATGCAAATCATGAAAGAAAAATACATATTAAGCATGTCTTCTAGGGAATAAAGTAATTTATGCTTGGTCATATTGGATTATTTATTGGTGCATACCCATGGGCATATATACCGTACTATTGATCCTACATTAATGTGCCTTGTTAAAAAAAAAAGCATTTATTTTATTTCTTTTGATAAAAGCTAAATTATGAAAGTTAATAAAAAAATTACAAAATTAAACAATGCAATTTATCTCTGCTGTGTGTCAGAGCTTTTTAGCAAATATACAGTTATTTAAATTATCTGGCAAATGCAACATTAAATTCCTAATTAACATTTGACAATAAACAGTGAGGTTAGTGGGGCATACAAATGGATTTAAACTTCACTGAATTTTAATAAAAAAAGGGCATTGTGCATTGAAATTCTTGTTTATCAAATATTTATCACTTGCTGACAAGCAGCAAATATTAAAGTGAAAGTAAATCCTAGCGTTTTACAAACGCTAGGATTTACTATTGAAACAAATAAAGGGCACTTCCATTCATGAAGTATAAGATACTGCATGTAGAAAGCTCCTTTATTTGACTCAATCGGTCACCGTTTTTAGCTCCTACAGCAGCCCATGGCTAAAAAATTTTTTGGCTAAGAGGTGACGTTTTCACCTCTTAGCCAATAGCCGTGAGGTAAATCCGGCTTGGCGCCCATTTACTTTCTTTTTAAGCAAAAACAAAATAAAAATATATTTAAACAAGATTCTGTGGTGCTAAAACAGTTCACCTTGTTTCAAAACTTTATTAGTAGCATTTTAACTTTTGATAAATTTCCGTCCCTCCCACATGAGGCTCCTCTAGTCTTGAGGATACACAGGGTCAAATTACAAGTGGCGCTATAATGACAGCACGGGATACGGGACGTGATATTGATGGACCGTGCTGTAACCAATGCATGGTAAATCATATTTACCAAAGAATAGTTAGGACATTGCTCTAGCGGAAGCTATACTTTTAATCGAGACTGCAAACGCGCTAACTCACGCTCATATTACAAGTTGAAAGTTATTGTTTACTATTGAGCAAAAGCCGATACTGCGCTAGAATATTTAGCACGACTTGAGACCTTACGTAAAGTGTAATAGTTAAAAAAAATATTAACAAAACACATCACAAACATATTAAAATAAAGCATTACACTCATATATACACTTAATACAAAATATATCATTTTAACATTGTTAAAAAAGGTTTAAAAGGGTTAAAAAGGGATATGGCAAAATGCTTGAATGGAAAGGGTTCTAATGTACATGTGTATTTATGTGTTTATATATGTGTATATACTGTATGTGCACTCATACATGCATATATTCACATAAACACATATAAACACATATATACACTTTTGAGCCCTTCCCACTTAAATATCTTGAAACATGCAATATCATTTTTATGTTTTATGTAAAAATAATCACTTTATTCCAAATAATTTAAAAACAATTAGAATAGGTAAGAAAACAAAATCATTAAGAATATAGAGTATGCCCATGCACTCTAACTATGACTAAAGTGTTATACTATGAATACAGGTTAATCCCAAAACATGATAGATTGCATGTAGGGGGGCCCTCTATTTACTACCGTTATCTAATATGTTTCATTCTTTTGGCATCCTTTGTTAAAAAGCTTAGGAGCAGCAATGGGCTACAACTAGAGCTTTACAGCCTCTTCAATAAAAGATACCAAGAATGAAACAAATGTGGGAAAGTTGCTTAAAATTGTAAGCTCTATCTGAATCAAGAAATAACATTTTGGCTTTCATGTCCCTTTAAGCTCTAAACATTGTAGATATTGTAGAGCTGGAAATGCACCCCCAGTGACTTATCAAGGCTAACCCTGCCACATATATTACCATAACTGGATTTATCAGAAAACAACTGCAAAACCAAGCACTTTATAGTAACTTAATGACTGTGACTAGCCTTGCCGTCTGCAGACTCAAGACCTTATTGGTTCCTGCAAATAAGGCAAGTGGTGGGTGGAGTTTGGCTATTAAAAAAACAATTGCAGTAAACTATAAGTTATTTGGTTTTAAAAAATGCTTAGACTCAGCTGATATGTTTTAAGCTACACAACAGAAATAGTTTGTAATGTTTAATTTTACTAGGGTAAGAGGAACACAGGATAGGTCTACAGCCATCAAAACCTAGCATTCAATAAGGGGATTACATTTTTTACTCAAGTAAAAGAAAAATAACTATTATCTAACTAGCTTCATTCTCTTGGTATCCTTTGTTGAAAAGCATAACTTAGCAGGCTCAGGAGCTAGGAGCCAGCTGCTGATTGGTGGCTGCACATATATGCCTTTTGTCATTGGCTTACTGCTGTGTTCAGCTAGCTTCCAGTAGTGAAATGCTGCTCTTTCAAAAAAGGATACTAAGAGAATGAAGCAAAATTGATAACAGAAGTAAATTGGAAAGTTGTTAAAAATTGCATGCTCTGTCTGAATTATGAAAGAAGACTTTTTAGTTTCATGTCCCTTTGACGTTTAACCCTTTCACTATTATATCTCACTATTATATCACAAGCACACAACCTGATTTATTAATTGTCATTTGTGTTTACTACAATGCGTGCTGTTATTTTTATTAGCATCATAAATCACAATAGAAAAAGATCAACACATTGTAATAATGTTTTAACCCTGCAGGTGCATGTTTATTTGATAAACTAATATCAACTGTGGCGCATTAAATAAACATGATTCTCTGATGCTAAAAACTGACTATAGTTCAGGCTAATTCATATTTCTATTGAATTTTAAGCATATACATAAAATGTAATATTAAAGATTTCATAGTATGGTTTTTTATATTCTAATTGAATAGTTGAAAGAGGCTCAGCTATAATTTGCACCACCTAAAATGACTAAATGATGCAGTTCTATCTAAAATCACAAATAATATTCCTTGATTATGATTTATGCAGTAAGGCTTTTTTTTGTGTGCGTCTGATGAAAGAGTTCTTTTAAGGGACAGTCTACACAAGAATTGTTATTATTTTAAAAGATAGATAGATATAGTTTTGATATTATTATAATTATGTTATATTATATACGTTTTACCTCTTTGATTACCTTGTATCTAAGGCTCTGCAAACTGCCCTCTTATTTAAATTATTTTGACAGACTTGCATTTTAGCCAATCAGTGCTGACAGCTAGGTAACTCCACATGCGTCAGCACAATGTTATCTTTATGACACACATGAACTAACCTATGCCACACATGAACTAACACCCTCTAGTGGTGAAAAACTGTCAAAATGCATTCAGATAAGAGGCGGCCTTCAAGGTCTAAGAAACTAGCATATGAACCTCCTAGGTTTAGCTTTTAACTAAGAATACCAAGAGAACAAAACAAAAGTGGTGATAAAAGTAAACTGGAAAGTTGTTTAAAATGACATGCTCTATTTGAATCATGAAAGTTTATTTTGAACTAGACTGTCCCTTTAAAAGCACATGTATCATTTAGTCATATTATATTATGTAAGATAACATGCAAGGTTATAATATTGTTATGCACAGCATGGCAGTATACACTTTTATGGGACTAACATTTCATATTAACCCCTTAATGACCGGACCATTTTTCAATTTTCTTACCCTTAATGACAATGGCTATTTTTACATTTCTGCGGTGTTTGTGTTTAGCTGTAATTTTCCTCTTACTCATTTACTGTACCCACACATATTATATACCGTTTTTCTCGCCATTAAATGGACTTTCTAAAGATACCATTATTTTCATCATGTCTTATAATTTACTACAAAAAAAATAATAAAATATGAGGAAAAAATGGAAAAAACACACTTTTTCTAACTTTGACCCCCAAAATCTGTTACACATCTACAATCACCAAAAAACACCCATGCTAAATAGTTTCTAAATTTTGTCCTGAGTTTAAAAATACCCAATGTTTACATGTTCTTAGCTTTTTTTGCAAGTTATAGGGCCATCAATACAAGTAGCACTTTGCTATTTCCAAACCACTTTTTTTCAAAATTAGCGCTAGTTACATTGGAACCCTGATATCTGTCAGGAATACCTGAATATCCCTTGACATGTATATATTTTTTGTTAGAAGACAACCCAAAGTATTGATCTAGGCACATTTTGGTATATTTTATTCCACCATTTCACCGCCAAATGCGAGCAAATAAAAAAAAAACTTTACATTTTTCACAATTTTAGGTTTCTCACTGAAATTATTTACAAACAGCTTGTGCTATTATGGCACAAATTGTTGTAAAAGCTTCTTTGGGATCCCCTTTGTTCAGAAATAGCAGACTTATATGGCTTTGGCATTGCTTTTTGGTAATTAGAAGGCCGCTAAATGCTGCTGCGCACCACACGTAAATTATGCCCAGCAGTGAAGGGGTTAATTAGGTAGGTTGTAGGGAGCTTGCAGGGTTAATTTTAGCTTTAGGGTAGAGATCAGCCTCCCACCTGACACATCCCACCCCCTGATCCCTCCCAAACAGCTCTCTTCCCTCCCCCACCCCACAAATGTCCCCGCCATCTTAAGTACTGGCAGAAAGTCTGCCAGTACTAAATAAAAGGAGTTTTTTTTTTTTTTTTTATAAAAAAAATAAAATATTTTAGCTGTGATGGACTCCTGCCTTAGCCCCAACCTCCATGATCCCCCCCCCCCCCAGCTCTCTAACCATCTCCCCTATATAATTGCGGCCATCTTGGGTACTGGCAGCTGTCTGCCAGTACCCAATTTGCCCAAAAACAAAAGTATTTTTTGCTCTTTTGCTTTTTTGGGGGGGTTTCTGTAGTGTAGCAGCCCCCCACAATACCCCTACCCCCCTCCCCCTCCCAGATCCTTTTATATTATTTAAAAAAAAATCTTTCCCCCTCTTCCCTCCTCATTGGTGTCAGTGGCCAGCTAATGCGCGCGCACGCGCGCCCCCCGCACGCTCCCGTCACCCGGCGTGCACATTGCACTTCTAGGAACCGGATGCCGGGTAGCGATGGGCCGCCCACCCGCCTCCCTGTTGCGCTCCCACCCACCAACGAACCGGCACCATCGCTACCGGTGCAGAGAGGGCCACAGAGTGGCCCTCTCTGCATCGGAGTCTTCTAAAAAGGTATTGCAGGATGCCTCCATATGGAGGCATCACTGCAATACCCTGAGAGCTGCTGGAAGCGATTGCGATCGCTTCCAGCACTCTCTTAGACAACTGACGTACCAGGTACGTCCATTGTCATTAACTACTTGTTAATGCATGACGTACCTGGTACGTCAGTTGTCATTAAGGGGTTAAAAACAATCTTTCAAGTGATTACTCTCTGTATCAGATCTGGGTCAACACTGCTCACTAAACGCTTAATATATTTCATGCACCTCCTTCTGGGTGCTGCCATTTTGGAACCTAAGTTACACTGCAGGAATCTAAAAAAAAAAGTGTTGTTGCACATGGAGCAAACAGGTCATTGGAATTTACTGAAAAATAGATTTCAACATGGCGTCACCAATGACTATAAGGAGGGAGGGGAATAACCTAATACTATACTTATAAAATGTATTTAGTGTTAGGGATATTAAACAGTAAATACGTGCTTCTTTCTTTTCATTAGACTGTAAAACAATGAAAATGTTAGTAACAAAAGAAGAGGTTTTAATGCTTTAAAAAACGTGTATATCGATGCTGACTATTTGCCACACAGCACATAACTGCTATGCATATATTAAAAAAAAAAATGATTTCAGGAGACATAAAAGTTCCTATTCAAGTCAGGAGGTTTTTAAAAATAACACAAGGGTTTTACGCTAAAAACATACTTAAAAGGGATAGTAAACAACTTGTTATTACAAGCTTTTTCTGACTTGCTACCGAATAACTTATTAGCCAAGCCTAAACATTTTTAAAACAAATTGTTTGCTGCAATTGTTATTCAATAGCTAAACTCAACCCACGCTTGCCTTATTTGGAGGAGTCAATCAGGGATTGTTTCTGGAGAAGACATAGTTAGCCAAGGTTTAAATGTTGGTATAAAGCGCATTGTTATGCAGTTTTCAGCTAAAACCTACTAAGGACAGATGTGTAGCAGGGTTAGCCTTGATATGTCTGCTGTGTACATTTCCAGTTCTGAGAATAAGAAAATTCACAATTTTTAGAGCTAAATTACATGAAAAGAAGGTAGAATAAGTAAAGTATATTGCAAAGTTGTTTTATATGTAATATAACTAAACATTTTATATTACACTTACGAGGGGTTTACTGTCCCTTTAACTACCTTAAAATGGAAAGTGACAAAAGTACCACTTCAGCACTTTTCCATGTCCTCCAATGCTTACTTTATACAAACATTCTAAATATTATTATTATAATTTCTAATTTAAAGCTTATCGTTTTGTATTAATGGTAAATTCCTTCTCAGCTCCTGAGCAGAATAAAGTCAGTGAGCAAATTAATAGTGGCAGTTGCATGACTGGCCAATCACAAAGCTTGAGAGCTCCCAAGCCAGACTTTACTGTTGTAAAAAAAATGGAACATCCTTCATATTTAGTAAAGTAAGACAAGGCTCATATAACTATTGTTCATCAGGAGCAAAACACATTGCAAGTCATAATGAAATTTGTATAGAAAAACTTTAAAAAAAAAAAAAACATTTTAATGCTAAAAATGCATACTTTGTTATAGCATTTAATTTTAACATTACTGATGCTGGCTACCTATGTGTTCAACTGCCACAAAGTGGTTAAACACATAGGTAAACTCCCACACCAAAGACTTACAGATCCTGAGCAAACCAAGAATAACGGTCACATGATGCAGCAATCACCAGCTGTGCTCTGCTTTGCAGGGGTTAAAGAGACACTAAACCCAAATCTTGATAATTAATTATAAGCCGCATAAGTCGACTAGGCTGATTTTTAAAGATGTGGCAGAGTTTGTTTCTATTGGGGCTTCCAATAGGAACCTGTTTCATCCATGCTATTGTAACCTGTAGCTGCACACAAAGGGCTTTGGTGGTGAATCTGCATTAAAGGGATATTGCACATTAGATTTTTCTTTGCATAAATGTTTTGTAGATGATCCATTTATAGAGATCACTTGGGAGTGTTTTTGTAACAATGTATAGCTTTGCTTATTTTTAAGCACATTGTGCTGATTTTCAGATACCTAACTAAGCCCCACAGTGTCAGATGTATACACGCGTTTACGGACTCCTGCAGTTTATCTATGATCTGTCTTTTCTTATGCAGGGAAGGGGGCAGGTGGGGAGTGTCTGGTCTTTTTGTTTACCCAGCCCCTTTCAGTGGGTGTCCAAGACTACCTCATCAACAGTGCTTAACTGGGAGCTTATATCTAGGTTTTTAAAAGTTTTTATATTGGATTTTTTTATCAGTATCTGTTCATATTCTTCTTTATAGAAGTGTCTATTACATGTGGTTATATGAAAATTGGTGTATACTGTCCCTTTAATTACCTAGTGATTCACTTTCAGGAGAGCAGAGGAGCAAACTTTCTAGAGCACTAACTTTTATTACTAAGCAATAAACCAACATCATAATTGCATTATTTTTAAATTTACTGTCTCTACTTTACAAAAAAAAAATTATATATTAATTTAATTCAGCCTGAAGTGCTGGAAAGGTTTGAAGAGGTCAGCAACACTCTAAGCACAGCTTACTGTAATGCATCAATTGAAGACTATGAAAACGTCTTCCTTTAGTTTTTATTTGATAATGAGACTTATGGGAATAAAGAGCATATTAATGATTTTTTTACCTAGTAGAACAGTGTCTGAAGATTTTGTTATGTTCCTTTATTTTTCGTTGACTGTACTTGTTGAAACTGCGTCACAATAAAATCTAGTTCTAAACACAGAATACTAATCTATTCTTATTCTATACACTATGTGACTAGATGAATGCACAACAATGAACTGAAGTCATCTACAATCTTATTAAGCAGCCATTAATATGCAAATTATTTTAATACCCACGGATAATCTAATTCTAGACAATCAATAGCTATTCAATGATTCATGATTCCTTCACTTCTCTGGACTTCAAAAGAAGACGAGAACAATGTTTTTCAAATTGTAAATATTCCTCAAGGGGATCTTTTGCTTTCAAGACAAAAATGGAAAGAAAAGAAAAAACGCACTTGAATGCAAAAAAAGACAAATTAACAACTAAAGAGAAATGAACGTTAAAGGGACACAGTACTATACAATTTTGATTACTCATTTATTTCCGAATGTCTTGTTATACCAACTGCAGAGTATTAAATGTATGGGAAATGGTTTCTTAATCTTTATTTTTGTATTTGAAATAACAGTTTTTTCTCATTAAAGCCATCACCTGTTGTTCTCAAGGACATTCCCATAAAAATGAGCCGAGTCTGCAGGTAAAGCAGATCTGCTAATGTTATCGATGTATAAAAACACCTGCCTAATAGCTATTTAAGATACAAAAAAAATCTATATCTCCTGCACCCCTCTGGACTGGGAGATAAATTAGAGCATTGTGTCCTGCTTGTGTGCTTTTCTACATAGAATATGTTTGTTACTCATATTTTCAGTATAGGTGGCAGTTTCTTCAGGAATAAGTTATTTCAAATAGCAAAATAAAGGTAAAGAAGCTGTTTTTAAACAATGAAATACACTCTAGCAGGTCAAATGGATCATTGTTAACACATTAAAGAAGATACATTTGAAAGTATAATGTCCCTTTAACAGTAAGCTAGCACTGTACATTGCAATGCAAAGTACATACAGTAAAAAAGGCTGTTTAGCCTTATTTTTAATGCCATATTGTGCATTGTGTACGTACATATCATGTGCAAACACGTGGGTGATCATTAGTAAGTATGCTCTGTGCTTGGTGCACAGAGAATACTTAAAGGGACATAACCCCAATCTTTCTCCTTTGTGATTCAGGTAGAGCATGCAGTTTTAAACACCTTTCTAATGTACTTCTATTATCTAATTCACTTTGTTCTCTTGGACTCCTTAGTTGAAAAGCATGCATAGGAAGGCTAAGGAACAGCAGTGCTTTCTATAATATCTGGCACCTATGTTAACGTTGCACACATGGTGCCAATCTTGTTGTCTACAGGATAGTGATTATAGTATTTGTGCAATATTAAAAAATAAAATAGCGTTTGTGCTATTGGCTTACACAGATTAATTAGCTATTAAAAGGGACATGAAACCCAAACTTTTTCTCTTTCATGATTCTGATACAGAAGACAATTTTAAAAAAGTTTCCAATTTACGTCTATTATAAAATTTGCTTTGTTTTCTTGTTATTCTTTGTTCAATAGGTATCTAGATAGGTAGCGTGCATGTGTCTGGAGACCTACATCACAGGAAATAGTGCTTCTGCTAATGTATATCATTGTTGCAAAACTGCTGCCATCTACTACTGCAGACACGTGCACACTCCTGAACTCACCTTCCTGCTTTTCAACAAAGGATAACAAGAAAATGAAGAAAATATGATAATAGAAGTAAATTGGAAAGTTGTTTAAAATTGTATGCTCTATCTGAATAATGAAAGAAAAATGTAGGGTTTTATGTCCCTTTAGGGAATTAATACAAAGAAGTAGTTAGCAGTGTTATAAACACTATCCTAGACTTTACAATATTATACCTAATGTCACAGTGCTTTATAAGCAATACTAATCCTTATAATGAAGCCTTTTCTAACACTGCTGATCATTTTACATAAACTATTGTTCCCACACTAGACCTTAGGGAGCCCTTGGAAATCCATTATTTAAAGGGACATGGGAGCTAGCTGAGCAGACCTGATGAGCCAATGACAAGAGCCATATATGCGCAGTCACCAATCAGTAGTTATGTTTTCCAACACATGATACCAAGAATACTGAAAAGCTGCATGCGCTATCTGAATCATGAAATTTAATTTTGACTTTGCTGTCCCTTTAATCGAAATCCTGCAGGAACACAGAAGCGACTATACAACTGAAAAGGGATCTACTTCTTGTTTGTATTTAACCTACGTTATCCCTAAATCCTACACAAAAGTCCATTTTATTATCCCAAATTTCAGACCAGTCTGCAGCACCTTGAAGACATTTAGTTTTGAAGAAACATCTTATATTGTGCATTTTTATGAAGTGATAGCCCCGATCCCTGTTTCATTATATCTAGTTTTACAGGAAATGTTAAAAGTCAGCTTGTCTTAAAGGGACACTCAGGTCAAAATTAAGTTTTCATGATTTAGATAGAGCAGCAATTTTAAACAACTTTCCAATTTATTTCCATCAACAAAATGTGCACAGTGTTTTTATATTTACACTTTTTGAGTCACCAGCTCCTACTGAGCATGTGCAATAACAAACAGAATAGACGTATATGCATTTGGGATGGCTGTCACATGGTACTTGTATGCATTTGTGATTGGCTGATGGCTGTCACATGGTACGTGTATGCATTTGTGATTGGCTGATGGCTGTCACATGGTACAGGGGGAGTGGAAATAGACATCATTTTGAAATTTCTCATTTAAAGTTCAGACTAAGTGCTATTGCATTGTCTTGTTATCATGTATGTGTTGAATATGCATCTCTACTCTGTTTACTGGTCCTTTAATCTGTTCCCTCACCTCTGCTCCCAAGCTGAGAGAGATGATTCCATCTTCAAAAGCTGAATGGGTATCGATGTGAGGAGGGATTCCTAGGAAAGAGTAAATATTGACATATTAAATCACTTGGAATCACTGAGTGCACTTGCTAGTTTAACCCCTTAATGACGAGGTCGTTAAGGGGTTAAAGAAAATGCTTCAGTAGTTCCATGACTTCTGCTTTAACACTAGCACAATAGTTATTTCTTGAATTACAACCTTATTGGTTGCAGCTAAGGTCAATCAGAGCAGCAGTGCATACAGCTCAGAGCTGTAAAATTACAACTGTGGCTGTCAAACATAACTGCAAATCAATAATGTGTAATGTGTAATAGTTTTTTCTTGGAACCAAAATTAATCTTTCAAGAGCTTAAAATTAAAAAAAAACAAAAAAAAACAGTTTTCCTTCTATTCCCAAAAGTAGCCCTGTCTCTTGGGCATTCTAATGTATGTCCTTTCCATGACTACATACCAATGTGGGCACTATATGGCAGCCGTGCTTGCAACAAAGTTTGTACAAATGGTATACATATGGAGTTAAAAGACACAAGGAGGCTCCTGAGCCTACCTCAGTATGCTATTGTGGAAATAGCCTAAGATGCAGCAAAGCATACCAAGAGAAAGAGGTCAATTTGATTAAAGAAATAACATAACACACAAACATTTTCTTTTATGATTCAGATAGAACATTCCATTTTAAACAACTTTCTATTTAACGTTTGTTAATTTTGTTTTGTCCTTTGGTATCCTTTGTTGAAGACTGCACACCCTGTATGAGCCAATGACAAGAGGCACATATGTGCAGCAACCAATCAGCAGCTAGTTCCCACTAGTGCTTTGGTGCTTCTGAGCCTACCTAGGTATACTTTTCAACAAAGGGTACAAAGAGAAAAAAGCAAATTAGATCATAGAAGTAAATTGGAACGCTGCTTAACCCCTTCGCTACCGGGACTTTCAGAGAAGAACTTGCCCAAAGTACTGGAGAATTTTTAGCATTTTTGCTTCCACTACATTTAAAACAGAAATGAAGCTTTGTTTTGTTTTGTTTTTTAATTTTATTTACCAGTCAAAACTATATATTTTTTTATTTTAAGTAGACAAACCAATGTATTGATCTAGGACCATTTTGGTATATTTCATGCCACCATTTCACCACCAAATAAAAAAAAATTTTTTAACTTTTTGACAATCTTTAGGTTTCTCACTGAAATTTTTTACAAACAGCTTGTGTAATTATGGCACAAATGGCTGTAAAATCTTCTACGGGATCCCCTTTGTTCAGAAATAGCAGACATACATGGCGTTGCCATTGCTTTTTGGTAATTAAAAGGCCGCTAACTGCAGCTGAGCACCACGCTTCTATATTCCTGGCAGTGAAGAAGTTAATTAGGTAGCTTGTAAAGTTAATTTTAGCTTAGTGTAGAGATTACCCACACCTGACACCTCTTATCCCATGATCCCCACCTGATCCCTCAGCTCTTTAACATCCATCACCCCCCACTGGTCACCGCCATCTTAGGTACTGGCAGACAGTCTGCCAATATGCAGTTTAGGTTGTTTTTTTTGTTTTTTTATTATTAATATTATTTTTTTATGCAGTGTAGTGATCCTTATCAACCCTCCCACGTCCCTGATTCCCCCAAATATCTCTCTAACCCAACTCCTCCCACTACTTGCTGTCTGCCAGTACCTATAAAATACATATTTATATTTAGTGTAGCTCCCCATTCCTCCCTCTCCCTTTATTATTTGTTGTGCAGTGTAGGGCCATCTCACTCCCTCCCTCGCTCCCCCCTCAGCTGCTAGACCACCCACCCGCCTCCCAGTTTCCCTCTCACCAGCACCAATAGATGTTCGTTACAGACGGTGAGACACACAGTATGTAACAATTTGGCATCTGCCTTCATATGGAACTCGGCGTACTGATCATGCTGCGATTCCATATGCAGACAGATGCCTGGAGCTCAGGAGCTAACTTTATATACACGTCATGCAATATGATAAGCAAAATACATCATGAGATTTATATATGTCCTATTGGGTTACGGGGTTAAAATTGAATTCTCTGAATCGTGAAAGTTTAATTTTGAGTTTAATTTTGATTTTACTGTCTTGTTAATGTTATTCTATCTATTCTATTTCTAAATAATTGCATAATAATAACTTATGATAGTCATGACCTTAAAATCCAATAGAAAATAAGACACATATCATCTTGTGCCGTGTCTCCATGTAGAGGTGCATTATAATACAAATATAATGAGAGTGAAGACTTTTTTTTAACCATTCTTCCAGATTTGTCAAGTGGTACGTCCCTGGACTACAAATGTATTTATTTTGTATGTAGAACTTTCTCAGTACAGTCACTGATATATTAACCCCTTAATGACCGGACCATTTTTCAATTTTCTTACCCTTAATGACAATGGCTATTTTTACATTTCTGCTGTGTTTGTGTTTAGCTGTAATTTTCCTCTTACTCATTTACTGTACCCACACATATTATATACCGTTTTTCTCGCCATTAAATGGACTTTCTAAAGATACCATTATTTTCATCATGTCTTATAATTTACTACAAAATACCCAATGTTTACATGTTCTTAGCTTTTTTTGCAAGTTATAGGGCCATAAATACAAGTAGCACTTCGCTATTTCCAAACCACTTTTTTTCAAAATTAGCGCTAGTTACATTGGAACCCTGATATCTATCAGGAATACCTGAATATCCCTTGACATGTATATATTTTTTGTTAGAAGACAACCCAAAGTATTGATCTAGGCACATTTTGGTATATTTTATGCCACCATTTCACCGCCAAATGCGAGCAAATAAAAAAAAAACTTTACATTTTTCACAATTTTAGGTTTCTCACTGAAATTATTTACAAACAGCTTGTGCTATTATGGCACAAATTGTTGTAAAAGCTTCTTTGGGATCCCCTTTGTTCAGAAATAGCAGACTTATATGGCTTTGGCACTGATTTTTGGTAATTAGAAGGCCGCTAAATGCTGCTGCGCACCACACGTAAATTATGCCCAGCAGTGAAGGGGTTAATTAGGTAGGTTGTAAGGAGCTTGCAGGGTTAATTTTAGCTTTAGGGTAGAGATCAGCCTCCCACCTGACACATCCCACCCCCTGATCCCTCCCAAACAGCTCTCTTCCCTCCCCCACCCCACAAATGTCCCCGCCATCTTAAGTACTGGCAGAAAGTCTGCCAGTACTAAATAAAAGGAGTTTTTTGTTTTTTTTATAAAAAAAATACAATATTTTAGCTGTGATGGACTCCTGCCTTAGCCCCAACCTCCATGATCCCCCCCCCCCAGCTCTCTAACCCTCTCCCCTATCTAATTGCGGCCATCTTGGGTACTGGCAGCTGTCTGCCAGTACCCAATTTGCCCCAAAAACAAGTGTTTTTTGTTCTTTTGCTTTTTTTTATTTTTTCTGTAGTGTAGCAGCCCCCCACAATACCCCTATCCCCCTCCCCCTCCCAGATCCTTTTATATTATTTTTAAAAAAAATATTTCCCCCCCCCCCCTCTTCCCTCCTCATTGGTGTCAGTGTCAGTGCCAGCTAATGCGCGCTCGCGCACGCATGCACGCGCACGCGCGCCCCCCCGCACGCTCCCGGCACCGGGCGTGCACATTGCACTTCTAGGAACCGGATGCCGGGTAGCGATGGGCCGCCCACCCGCCTCCCTGTTACGCTCCCACCCACCAACGAACCGGCACCATCGCTACCGGTGCAGAGAGGGCCACAGAGTGGCTCTCTCTGCATCGGAGTCTTCTAAATGGTATTGCAGGATGCCTCCATATGGAGGCATCACTGCAATACCCTGAGAGCTGCTGGAAGCGATTGCGATCGCTTCCAGCACTCTCTTAGACAACTGACGTACCAGGTACGTCCATTGTCATTAACTGTTAGTTAATGCATGACGTACCTGGTACGTCAGTTGTCATTAAGGGGTTAAAGGGACAGTCAAGTCCAAAAAAAACTTTCATGTTTCAAATAGGGCATGTAATTTTAAACAACTTTCCAATTTACTTTTATCACCAATTTTACTTTGTTCTCTTGGTATTCTTAGTTGAAAGCTAAACCTAGGAGGTTCATATGCTAATTTCTTAGACCGTGAAGGCCGCCTCTAATCTAAATGCATTTTGATAGTTTTTCACCACTAGAGGGCATTAGTTCACGTATTTCATATCGATAACATTGAGCTCATGCACGTGAATTTACCATGGAGACAGCTCTGACTGGCTAAAATGCAAGTCTGTCAAAAGAACTGAAATAAGGGGGCAGTCTGCTGAGGCTTAGATACAAAGTAATTACAGAGGTAAAATGTGTATAATTATAACTGTGTTGGTTATGCAAAACTGGGGAATTGGTAATTAAGGGATTATCTATCTTTTAAAACAACAAAAATTCTGGGGTTGACTGTCCCTTTAACCCCTTCACTAGCAGGAATTAAAAAAAATAACTTGCCCAAAATACCGAAGAATTTTTAGCATTTTTGCTATTACTCCATTTAAACAGAAAAAGAGCCTTGCTTTTTTTTTACCTATTAAAACTATATATTTTTTTAAGTAGACAACCCAAGGTATTGATCTAGGCCCATTTTGGTATATTTCATGCCATCGTTTCACCGCCAAATGCAATCACATAAAAAAAAATCATTAACTTTTTCACACACTTTGGGTTTCTCAGTGAAATTATTTACACACAACTACAATAGTCATAAGACAAATTGTAAAATGTTCTCTCTGGAGTGCCCTTTGTTCAGGAATAGCAGACATGCGTGGCTTTGCAATTATAAGTCAGCTAAATTGCAGCTGAGTGCCACACTTCTGAAATTCCTGACAGTGAAAGGGTTAATTAGTTAGCTGATATGGGTAATAGTGTTTTAATACAAAAATTACCCTCCCACCTGACACCTCCCACCTCCCTGATCCCTCCGAAATAGCTTTATCCCCTCCCACACTCCTAACCACCATCTTAAGTACTGCCAGTATGAAGTTGTTGGGTGTTTTTTCTTCTTCTTTTAAATAAATACATTTTATATATCTGTTTATTTTTCTGCAGTGTAGGATCCCCCTTACCCTCACTGATCCCTCCAAAACAGCTCTCTAACCCTCCCCCTCCTACCAGTGTCCGCAATCTTCGGTACTGGCAGCTGTCTGCTAGTACCCAGTTTATAGGTTTTTTTTTTTTTATTATTTATTTATAATTATTTTTAAAAAAAAAATCCGTAGTGTAGGACCCCCCACCCTGATTAAGTTTTTTTCCGTAGCATAGCGTCCCCTCCCTCAGTTTCCCTTCCCAAAAAAAAGTCTGTAGATAGGGTGCCGCCCCCTCTCCCTCCCACTCACTCCCCCTTCACTGCTGTGCCGCCACCCGCCATCGGGTGACAAAGCCGCTGTGAAGATGAAGAGGACCGCCCCGGAGGACCACCGCCATGAAGAAAGAAGGGGAGCACCGCCGGAACTGAGCACGTAAGAGCCGGAGTCAAGTTGGGTGAGTAGAAATCTTGGGGTTTAGAGTTAGGATTTTTTTGGGTGGCTTTTATTTTTAGCATAGTTTTTTTTTTTGTTTAAAATTGTATTCTCTTTATCAATCAAAGAAAAAATGTGTGTTTTATTAATATGGTACTAGTAATTACCTTGTCCTGGTTCATACTGGTTTATTGTCAGCTGATCAGGCAGGTGCTTTATCAGACCTTGCAGTAGACATTTATCCAACATTGCCGTACAAAAATCAGGAAGACCTGTATGTAAATAAAAATAATATATATATATATAATTAATCATTCAGTGTACAAAAATGAAGTTCCTGCTAGTTTTAATATATACTTAAAAGGTGATTATAATAAAAAAATTACATGCTCTAATCCATCACGGTGTGTTTAACCCCTGCAATGGAATTAAACACACAGTAGAAATACCGCTGGGGAGTCACGGTGCACTGCTGGTCCTGAGCAGAACTCGCCGTTGATCAATCAGTGTTGGGTTAAACACACAGTGCTGCAGAGTTGATAGTGTTAAAATTACATGTGCTAACAGATTAGAGAATACAATTTTTCAACTATAATGGCCCATTAAAACATTCTTCCTAAAACTTTTTTCTTGCAAAAAATATTTGTTACACGGCAGAGAGGTACAAAGCCAGAACTAGAGAAAATCTTGTATTGGCTTCCTAACCTGTTGGATCCATAAATCCCTATATATCAGGCTTGTCCAACCTTTTCACATGTGCGAGAATTTTATTTTTTTTCCCAATTAAAGTGTTGATATCTCCCTTGCAAAATGGTATAACTTGTAAGAACATTTTATTATTATTATTATTATTACACGTGCTCAAAGGTAACAGTCTTTAACCCCCGAGAAAGAATGAAATACACAGTTATTCTCACACACCAGGGCTGTTCCTGAGCATGATACAATCATCATTGATTGTTATTTACATTTGTATGTCCCTCTTGATTGGTTCACCAGCTATTCTCTGCTCAGGAGCTGCTGCGGTGTATTTAGAAACAGTTTCCAACGCGCATTTTGTTATTAGACTAGAAAGACCCTTTATTATAATGGTGATTGTTTTTAATTGCAGCAGAATCTAAACAAAGCAGATCATGTCCATACTACAAACAGAGAAGGAAACACAGTTTTCTGTCTACTACAAATAATGCAGCAATGCTAAAGAAATAATGTACATCTTTAAAAAAATTTAGCCTCAGTTTAAATATACTGGTTAATTAAAGGGACAGTAAAGTGAAAATTAAAATGTCATTGTTCAGGTAAAGCCTGCAATTTTAAAAACTTTCCAACTTACTACTGATATGAAATTTGCTTTGTTCTCTTGATATCCTTTATAAAAGGGTAAACCTAGGTAGCTTTAGGAGCAGCAATGCAGAACAAATCAGGTGAGGCAATGACCCGAAACATATATGTTCAGGGGAGATAAATTGGAAGGTGCATGACCTAGATGAATCATGAAAGTTTAAGTTTGACAGTCCATTTAAAATTCCTAAAATGTATTGTCTACACCACATCTTTGTATTGCCCTTTTCTGATGACCTTTGCACTTCCTCAATCCCATCATGATTAGTTAGTTGATTAGCTCTAAAAAATAACTCACATACCTCCAGGCAATGGCAGATCCTTGTCTACATTGTTGTTGTCATATCGGAATTCGTACCCAAAATGTTTTACTCGTCTGTGTTTTAGGGATTTCTGACCTGCACAAAAGTTGATGATTTATAGATAAGTTCAAATCTTAATACATTTCTCAAAAATAACAATAAGTCAAGACAAACATCTTAGATAATACAAGTTTACAAGAAATCTGAGCTACTGCCTTAGACAAAAGCACATATTAAAGGGACAGTCTACACCGGAAACAACCTTAGCCCATAGGTACGATCTCTTGATGACAATTGAACTGATACCCTGCATCCGTATTTTCGCTTATTCACTTACCAACATTTGCAGTAAAGAAGTTTATATTTTATGTTTCAAAAATGGCCGTCTAACTCCTCCCAATAGCTTCTCCTCCTACCTTATCGAGTGCTTCTCCTTCCCTATAACACTCATGCACGGAGCATCCAGTGATGTCATCGGACTTTAATACGCATGCGCAAAGGGATACAGCTCGAAACCGGAAGTCTGTCATCGTTATGTCAGCAAACACAAAAACTGTCCCTCTGTTTGCGGTTTCTCCGTGGAAGCAATACATGTGATATTGTAATGCAGAAGAAACATAGAGCTAAACTTTGGTTCCGGATACTTGGATCCCAGTGACGTTGCGCATGCGCGAAGCAATGAATGCGCGCTACAGTATTTTAACCGGTGATCAATTTTCAATTGGACAGTTGAAAATAAGAGAGTGGGTGACATATTGGGTAGGCGGAGCAGAGCGGCCATTTCTAACTGTCGGAATATAACTTGTCATGGAGCATAACTCGGGATGTGTAGAAGACTCAATATGGTTGCAGGGGTGAGAAATTAAAATCGCAACTTAATCTAACGGATGGACTAAGGTTGTTGTAAGTGTAGACTGTCCCTTTAAAGGGACACTAAACATGTCTAGTTATGTGTAATGAAACATTATATGCAATATATTTTCATTATTTATTTTCCTCCCTTTTCATGTAAATTAGGTCTGAAAATTGAGCAATTTCTAATTCTCAGAACTTGAAACGCTGAAACGCACCCTGCAACATCTCACAGATAACCCTGCTACATATCTTTCCCTAATTAGCTTGATCTGATAACAACTGCAAAACACATTATAACCGGGTCTAGCCTTGTTGTCTGTAGAATAAATCCCAGATTGGCTCCTCAAAATAAGGCAACCTGTGGATGGAGTTTGACTACTGAAAACTATTTGCAGTAAAATGGATGTTAAAGGGACAGTTTACTCAAAAATTTTCTCCCCTTTAATTTGTTCCCAATGATCCACTTTACCTGCTGGAGTGTATTAAATTGTTTACAAGTAGCTCCTTTACCCATATATTGGCATTTGAAATTGTTAATTTAGCATGTGGTATCCCCACCTATTCTGAAAGTTTGTGGCCGCGCGTACCAGCTATAGATAAGCTTTGTAAACACAGCCAGCAGAAGAAATTACACTCCCAGTGTGATAAAGCAGAGATAAGGTAATAAAATGTTGATTTTCCATTGTTCTCTCAAAGTATTGGTGATTGTTTTAAGGACAGATATAAGATAAAGAAGCAGGTATATTTGCACAATGTGATACAGTAATGAGATCTGATTATACCTACAAGCTCAACCTATTTTATTAGGCTGTGGCTTCAAAACACAAAATCAGAGCTTTAATATACACAAATAAACCTTAAAAACATAATTTATGCTTACCTGATAAATTCCTTTCTTCTGTAGTGTGATCAGTCCACGGGTCATCATTACTTGTGGGATATTATCTGCTCCCCTACAGGAAGTGCAAGAGGATTCACCCAGCAGAGTTGCTATATAGCTCCTCCCCTCTACGTCACCTCCAGTCATTCGACCAAGGACCAACGAGAAAGGAGAAGCCAAGGGTGTAGTGGTGACTGGAGTATAATTTAAAAAATATTTACCTGCCTTAAAAAACAGGGCGGGCCGTGGACTGATCACACTACAGAAGAAAGGAATTTATCAGGTAAGCATAAATTATGTTTTCTTCTGTTAAGTGTGATCAGTCCACGGGTCATCATTACTTGTGGGATACCAATACCAAAGCAAAAGTACACGGATGACGGGAGGGATAGGCAGGCTCTTTATACAGAAGGAACCACTGCCTGAAGAACCTTTCTCCCAAAAATAGCCTCCGATGAAGCAAAAGTGTCAAATTTGTAAAATTTGGAAAAAGTATGAAGCGAAGACCAAGTTGCAGCCTTGCAAATCTGTTCAACAGAGGCCTCATTCTTAAAGGCCCAAGTGGAAGCCACAGCTCTAGTGGAATGAGCTGTAATTCTTTCAGGAGGCTGCTGTCCAGCAGTCTCATAAGCTAAACGAATTATGCTACGAAGCCAAAAAGAGAGAGAGGTAGCAGAAGCTTTTTGACCTCTCCTCTGACCAGAGTAAACGACAAACAGGGAAGACGTTTGTCGAAAATCTTTAGTTGCCTGTAAATAAAATTTAAGGGCACGAACTACATCCAGATTGTGCAAAAGACGTTCCTTCCTCGAAGAAGGATTTGGGCACAAGGATGGAACAACAATCTCCTGATTGATATTCCTGTTAGTGACTACCTTAGGTAAGAACCCAGGTTTAGTACGCAGAACTACCTTATCCGAGTGAAAAATCAAATAAGGAGAATCACAATGTAAGGCTGATAACTCAGAGACTCTTCGAGCCGAGGAAATAGCCATTAAAAATAGAACTTTCCAAGATAACAACTTTATAACAATGGAATGAAGGGGTTCAAACGGAACACCCTGTAAAACGTTAAGAACAAGGTTTAAACTCCATGGTGGAGCCACAGCTTTAAACACAGGTTTAATCCTGGCCAAAGCCTGACAAAAAGCCTGAATGTCTGGAACTTCTGACAGACGCTTGTGTAACAGAATGGACAGAGCTGAGATCTGTCCCTTTAAGGAACTAGCGGATAACCCCTTTTCTAAACCTTCTTGTAGAAAAGACAATATCCTAGGAATCCTAACCTTACTCCAAGAGTAACCTTTGGATTCGCACCAATATAGGTATTTACGCCATATTTTATGGTAAATCTTTCTGGTAACAGGCTTCCTAGCCTGTATTAAGGTATCAATAACTGACTCAGAAAAACCACGCTTTGATAAGATCAAGCGTTCAATTTCCAAGCAGTCAGCTTCAGAGAAGTTAGATTTTGATGTTTGAAAGGACCCTGAATCAGAAGGTCCTGTTTCAGAGGTAACGACCAAGGTGGACAGAATGACATGTCCACCAGATCTGTATACCAAGTCCTGCGTGGCCATGCAGGCGCTATTAGAATCACTGATGCTTTCTCCTGTTTGATTCTGGCAATCAATCGAGGAAGCATCGGGAAAGGTGGAAACACATAAGCCATCCTGAAGGTCCATGGTGCTGTCAAGGCATCTATCAGGACCGCTCCCGGATCCCTGGATCTGGACCCGTAGCGCGGAAGCTTGGCGTTCTGTCGAGACGCCATGAGATCTATCTCTGTTTTGCCCCAACGTCGAAGTATTTGGGCAAAGACCTCTGGATGAAGTTCCCACTCCCCCGGATGAAAAGTCTGACGACTTAAGAAATCCGCCTCCCAGTTCTCCACTCCCGGGATGTGGATTGCAGACAGGTGGCAAGAGTGAGACTCTGCCCAGCGAATTATCTTCGATACTTCCATCATTGCTAGGGAGCTTCTTGTCCCTCCCTGATGGTTGATATAAGCTACAGTCGTGATGTTGTCCGACTGGAACCTGATGAACCCCCGAGTTGTTAACTGGGGCCAAGCCAGAAGAGCATTGAGGACTGCTCTCAATTCCAGAATGTTTATTGGAAGAAGACTCTCCTCCTGATTCCATAGTCCCTGAGCCTTCAGAGAATTCCAGACAGCGCCCCAACCTAGTAGGCTGGCGTCTGTTGTTACAATTGACCAGTCTGGCCTGCTGAATGGCATTCCCCTGGACAGATGTGGCCGATAAAGCCACCATAGAAGAGAATTTCTGGTCTCTTGATTCAGATTTAGAGTGGGGGACAAATCTGAGTAATCCCCATTCCACTGACTTAGCATGCACAGTTGCAGTGGTCTGAGATGTAGGCGTGCAAAAGGAACTATGTCCATTGCTGCTACCATTAGTCCGATTACCTCCATGCATTGAGCTACTGACGGGTGTTGAATAGAATGAAGGACACGGCATGCACTTTGAAGTTTTGTTAACCTGTCCTCTGTCAGGTAAATCTTCATTTCTACAGAATCTATCGGAGTCCCCAGGAAGGGAACTCTTGTGAGTGGAAAGAGAGAACTTTTCTCTTCGTTCACTTTCCATCCATGCGACCTTAGAAATGCCAGTACTATCTCTGTATGAGATTTGGCAGTTTGAAGGCTTGAAGCTTGTATCAGTATGTCGTCTAAGTACGGAGCTACTGAAATTCCTTGCGGTCTTAGTACCGCCAGAAGAGTGCCCAGAACCTTTGTGAAGATTCTTGGAGCCGTAGCCAGTCCGAATGGAAGAGCTACAAACTGGTAATGCCTGTCTAAAAAGGCAAACCTTAGATACCGGTAATGGCTTTTGTGAATCGGTATGTGAAGGTAAACATCCTTTAAATCCACTGTGGTCATGTACTGACCCTCTTGGATCATGGGCAAAATTGTTCGAATAGTTTCCATCTTGAACGATGGAACTCTTAGGAATTTGTTTAGGATCTTTAAATCCAAGATTGGCCTGAAGGTTCCCTCTTTTTTGGGAACTACAAACAGATTTGAGTAAAACCCTTGTCCTTGTTCCAACCGCGGAACTGGATGGATCACTCCCATTAATAAAAGATCTTGTACGCAGCGTAGAAACGCTTCCTTCTTTGTTAGGTTTGTTGACAACCTTGACAGATGAAATCTCCCTCTTGGGGGAGAGGATTTGAAGTCCAGAAGGTATCCCTGAGATATGATCTCTAACGCCCAGGGATCCTGAACATCTCTTGCCCAAGCCTGGGCGAAGAGGGAAAGTCTGCCCCCCACTAGATCCGGTCCCGGATCGGGGGCCCTCAATTCATGCTGTCTTAGGAGCAGCAGCAGGTTTTCTGGCCTGTTTGCCCCTGTTCCAGGACTGGTTAGGTTTCCAGCCTTGTCTGTAGCGAGCAACAGCTCCTTCCTGTTTTGGTGCAGAGGAAGTTGATGCTGCTCCTGCTTTGAAATTACGAAAGGAACGAAAATTGGACTGTCTAGCCTTGGCTTTGGCCTTGTCCTGAGGCAGGGCATGACCTTTACCTCCTGTAATGTCAGCAATAATCTCTTTCAAGCCGGGCCCGAATAAGGTCTGCCCTTTGAAAGGAATATTAAGCAATTTAGATTTAGACGTAACATCAGCTGACCAGGATTTCAGCCACAGAGCTCTGCGTGCCTGAATGGCGAATCCTGAATTTTTAGCCGCAAGTTTAGTTAAATGTACTACGGCATCTGAAATAAATGAATTAGCTAACTTAAGGAATTTAAGTTTGTGTGTGATGTCATCTAGTGTGGATGATTGAAGTGTCTCTTCCAGAGACTCAAACCAAAATGCTGCTGCAGCCGTGACAGGCGCAATACATGCAAGAGGTTGCAATATAAACCCTTGTTGAACAAACATTTTCTTAAGGTAACCCTCTAATTTTTTATCCATTGGATCTGAAAAAGCACAGCTATCCTCCACTGGGATAGTGGTACGCTTAGCTAAAGTAGAAACTGCTCCCTCCACCTTAGGGACCATTTGCCATAAGTCCCGTGTGGCGGCGTCTATTGGAAACATCTTTCTGAATATAGGAGGGGGTGAGAAAGGCACACCGGGTCTATCCCACTCCTTAGTAACAATGTCAGTAAGTCTCTTAGGTATAGGAAAAACGTCAGTACTCGTCGGTACCGCAAAATATTTATCCAACCTACACATTTTCTCTGGGATTGCAACAGTGTTACAATCATTCAGAGCCGCTAATACCTCCCCTAGTAACACACGGAGGTTCTCAAGCTTAAATTTAAAATTTGAAATGTCTGAGTCCAGTTTATTTGGATCAGAACCGTCACCCACAGAATGAAGCTCTCCGTCTTCACGTTCTGCAAACTGTGACGCAGTATCAGACATGGCCCTTGCATTATCAGCGCACTCTGTTCTCACCCCAGAGTGATCACGTTTACCTCTTAGTTCTGGTAGTTTAGCCAAAACTTCAGTCATAACAGTAGCCATATCTTGTAATGTGATTTGTAATGGCCGCCCAGATGTACTCGGCGCTACAATATCACGCACCTCCTGAGCGGGAGATGCAGGTACTGACACGTGAGGCGAGTTAGTCGGCATAACTCTCCCCTCGTTGTTTGGTGAAATATGTTCAATTTGTACAGATTGACTGTTTTTTTAAAATAGCATCAATACATTTAGTACATAAATTTCTATTGGGCTCCAGTTTGGCATTAACACATATAGCACAGAGATATTCCTCTGAATCAGACATGTTTAACACACTAGCAAATAAACAGCAACTTGAAAATACTTTTCAAAGTAATTTACAAATAATATGAAAACGAACTGTGCCTTTAAGAAGCACAGAAAAAAATTATAACAGTTAAAATAATTAAGTTATAGCATCAATCTTTGTCAGAATATACAGTTTTAGCAAAGGATTGTTCCCCTCAGCAATTAAACAACACAACTTTAGCAAAGGTTTAATCCCATTAGCAAAGATAACAATTTCTGAAAGCAGGAAACAAATTACAGAATAAACGTTTTTATGTCAGTCAAACTATAATTCTCACAGCTCTGCTGAGAGAAAATATTTGATGCATAGTAAAAGCGCCCCTCCCCCACACACACAGCAGTGAGGGAGAACAGAAACTGACAGAAAAAACAGATTTAAGCAACTGCCAAGTGGAAAAATAGTGCCCAAACATTTATTCACTCAGTACCTCAGTAAATGAAAATGATTTTACATTCCAGCAAAAACATTAAACATAATCTCTAGTTATTAAACAACTTTATGTCTTTCTTACAGTGTAATTCTAGTGAAATACCATTCCCCAGAATACTGAAGTGTAAAGTATACATACATGACATTATATCGGTATGGCAGGATTTTCTCATCAATTCCATTGTCAGAAAATAAAAACTGCTACATACCTCTATGCAGATTCATCTGCCCGCTGTCCCCTGATCTGAAGTTTACCTCACTCCTCAGATGGCCGAGAAACAGCAATATGATCTTAACTACTCCGGCTAAAATCATAGCAAAACTCTGGTAGATTCTTCCTCAAACTCTGCCAGAGAGGTAATAACACACTCCGGTGTTATTTTAAAATAACAAACTTTTGATTGAAGATATAAAACTAAGTATAATCACCATAGTCCTCTCACACGACCTATCTAGTTGCTGGGTGCAAGAGAATGACTGGAGGTGACGTAGAGGGGAGGAGCTATATAGCAACTCTGCTGGGTGAATCCTCTTGCACTTCCTGTAGGGGAGCAGATAATATCCCACAAGTAATGATGACCCGTGGACTGATCACACTTAACAGAAGAAAAGCTAATTTTCATACATTTTTTACTCTGCAGTTGGTATAAAAAGCAATTGTAAACACATTAAGGGAAAAACTATTTTACAGTATACTGTCCCTTTAAGTTGTTTTAATAACATTAAGCATTGGTTGATATGTTATTCTATAGCAACACAACACAACACAAATGTCTTGTACTTAAAGTGAAGGTAAAGTTACCTGTATGTCTAACTTTTATTCAATTCTCTCTCTCAAAATAACATAAGTTTCATTCATCATTTTCTCTGAATGCTGCTTGAAATAAAGTTATCGCCGTCTGAAATATATATTTTTTGCTTTTCAAAATCATCCCGTTTTTTTTTTTTCTTTGCATTTTATGATCACGTTCTCCCAAAAACCTATTGAAATTCTGGCCGTTAGGCGGCCATCTCCCTACGTCACCCGCCTCCTATTTAGACTGCGCATGCGCTAGTGTGTAATAGACGATCTTGATCTCTAAGCGCGCCCCCGTTTCGCGCAGGCGTAATAGATATGTTGTACCACCCACATTACATCACATTGTTTTTTATTGACATTATTTGCAGCTGGGATCTGGTCACACAAAAAAATGATGCCGCTCACTCGACCGCGCAACATAGCACTGAAAGAATAAAGTCTAGTTATTCCTTCAATACTATGTTGCAAACCGCAAATAACGCATGCACATTGGTTTGACAGATCGTAGAGTATCGCATGCGCATCAGTAATAGACACCGGCGATTTGCGCATGCGCAATACTTACGATAGTCGACATGCACACACTTTGAAGATGCGTATACAGCGGGTAAGACCGCTCTATACGTAAGAGCCTTTAAAATCCGGAAATAGAGGTGGGGAGGAGTTTACATGAAAACGTTATGGATATTACTTTCATAAAAAAATATAGAAAAAGGTAAATTATATTCAAATAAACTTAGCGATCAACTTATTCTGATATTACTGAATGCATCAAGGTGTTCAAATCTTAAAAACTTTACCTTCACTTTAAAATGTCCATTTAACAAGGCTAGGCTAGAAGCAGAAAATCAATATGTATATATGTGTGTGTGCATGATAGATATAGATACACACACTTATATACTGTATACATATATATATATATATATATATATATATATATGTTTGATTAAATACCAGCTAAAGGTTATAATCTAAATAGCTAATAAGTAATAATCGGATCCCTTTAAAAATACTGTGGTGATCCAATCAGTGCCCATAATCTAATGTATTAATTATCCAATAAAAAAGATATCTTGGTAGATTATAGCCAGCACAGACCTATTTCAAGCTAGTAACTCCAAATACTGTGTCACAAATGAACGAGACATACCCAGAATTGCAGTAAAAAAATTGGTATATTTTATAATTCACTAAAGCAACACATTTGACAGTTTGTGTTAATAAACAATAAAGAGCATGTACTAAGTGCAAAGTGGGGTACCCCAAAGCTCAGCATATATTAATTCATTGCCTGGAATAATTTCACCTCATATACAAAATAAAATGCAAGAATATAGCATGGGTTAAACAACAATCAATTGCTAGTTCACATGTGGACTGTAAAAGCTTCAAAATTAAATATCCAAGTGTAGATATTTGGAATATAGCAAATTATGCAGTCCTGATATATAGTAACAAATCAGCCATCCAACTTGTGAATGCAGTTGTATAAAAGTTACCGTGATTTAGCCGTTAACGATATTCACTTCCCAAAAGGGAGCTGCAGGTCAGAGAGTCACAGATAATTCAAATTAGCTCACCGGATCACTATGCCAATCCTCCCAGAGCACTCTCCTACAGTGTTTTACCAAAACTTGAGTTGTTGTAAATTTGGCGTGTCTCTCTCCAGATCCTTACACCACAGTCGGCTGTCAACCTGGTTAGTTGGGTACTGCTGGCGGATCTTTGTTCCGTAGTATGTTACAAGGAGGGATTCCTTAACGATTGTTGCTTTTCATATTCCTTGCAACAAAGTATTGATGCTCCAACATTAGTTTGCTACTACCAACATCAAACCTCTAGTGGGTGTGGCCATTACGTTACCAGGTTGACGGCACGGACAGCCGACTGCGGTGTAAGGATCTGGAAAGAGACACACCAAATTTACGACAAATACACAGTATTTGGAGTTACTAGCTTGAAATAGGTCTGTGCTGGCTATAATCTACCAAGATATCTTTTTTATTTGATATATATATATATATACACATACACACACATATATCTATAGATATAGATACACACACACACATATATATATATATATATATATATATATATACACACACACACACACACACAGTGGATATAAAAAGTCTAAACACCCCTGTTTCTGTGATATAAAAAAATGAGACAAAGATAAATCATTTCAGAACTTTTTCCTCTAATGTGACCTATAAACTGTACAACTCAATTGAAAAACAAACACATCTTTTAGGTAAAGGGAAATAAAAATAAAATAATATGGTTGCATAAGTGTGAAAACCCTTAAACTAATACTTTATTGAAGCACCTTTTGATTTTATTACAGCACTCAGTCTTTTTGGGTATGAGTTTTTTAGCATGGCACATCTTGACTTGGCAAGATTTGCCCACTCTACTTTGCAAAAACACTCCAAATCTGTCAGCATGTGAGGGCATTCCTGTGCACAGCCCTCTTCAGAACACCCCACAGATTTTGAATTGGATTCAGGTCTGGGCTCTGGCTGGGCCATCCCAAAACTTTAATCTTCCTCTGGTGAAGCCATTCCTTTGTTGATTTGGATGTATGCTTTGGGTCGCTGTCATGCTGAAAGACGAAGTTCCTCTTCATGTTCAGCTTTCTAGCAGAAGCCTGAAGGTTTTGTGCCAATATTTTCTCTTATTTGGAACTGTTCATTATTCCCTCTACCTTGACTAAGGCCCCAGTTCCAGCTTAAGAACAACAGCACCAAAGCATGATGCTGACACCACCATGCTTCACTGTGGGTATGGTGTTCTTTTGGTGATTTGCAGTGTTGTTTTTGCGCCAAACATGTCTTTTGGAATTATGGCCAAAAAGTTAAACTTTGGTTTCATCAGACCAGAACACCTTTTGCAACATGCTTTTGGGAAACTTCAGATGTGTTTTTGCAAAATTTAGCCGGGCTTGGATGTTTTTTTTTTAAGAAAATGCATCCGTCTTGCCACTCTACCCCATAGCCCAGACATATGAAGAATACGGGCGATTGTTGTCATATGTACCACACAGCCAGTACTTGCCAGATATTCCTGCAGCTCCTTTAATGTTGCTGTAGGCACTCTTGGCAGCCTCCCAGACCAGTTTTCTTCTCGTCTTTTCATCAATTTTGGAGGGACATCCAGTTCTTAGTAAAGTCACTGTTGCACCATATTTTCTTCACTTGATGATGACTGTCTTCACTGTGTTCCATGGTATATCTAATGCCTTGGAAATTCTTTTGTACCCTTCTCCTGACTGATACCTTTTAACAATGAGATCCCTCTGATGCTTTAGAAGCTCTCTCTGCGGACCATGGCTTTTGCTGTAGGATGCGGCTAACAAAATGTCAGGAAAGACCTACTAGAACAGCTGAACTTTATTTGGGGTTAATCAGAGGCACTTTAAATGATGACAGGTGTGTACTGACTCCTATTTAACATACCCAGTGTGCTCACTTATGCAACCATATTATTTTATTTTTACTTCCCTCCACTTAGAAGGTTTCAGTTTGTTTTTCAATTAAGATGTACAGTTTATAGGTCACATTAAAGGTGGAAAAAGTTTTGAAATGATTTATCTTTGTCTCATTTTTTTACATCACAGAAACCTGACATTTTAACAGGGGTGTGTAGACTTTTTATATCCACTGTATATATATATACACACACACACACATACATACATACATACATACACACACAATATACATATTTTTTATATAAGCTATTACATATTGGACATTTTTAGTCATTATTGCTATTGTCAATCATTTCTAGGTTATGTATAAACATTGTCTGTTAGCAATATTTGCCTCTGACTGACAGACAAATCTAAGAGCTATTGGGAACAGCACTTGGGGTTGGGTTTCTTTATTGAACCATGATGTAATTATATGTTTGTGCCTATAAATATTCACTTATTAAGCACTGTTTAGCCCTTATGCAGTGTAGATTTCTTGGCTGACAGACATGAAACACAAAATTATTATTTTATGAGTCAGATAGAGCATACTATTTTAAACAGTTTTCCAACTTACTTCTACTATCAAATTTGCTTCGTTCTCTTGGTATACTTTTATTGAAGGAGCAGCAATGCACTACTTGAAGACACCTGAACACATCAGGTGAGCCAATTACAAGAGGCATATATGTGCAGCCACCAATCAGCAGCTAGCTCCCAGTAGTGCATTGCTATTCCCGAGCCTACATAGGTATGCTTTTCAGCAAAGGTTATCAAGAGTACAAAGCAAATTAGATAAAAGGAAATTGGAAAATTGTTTAAAATGGCACGCTCTATCTGAAAGTTTAGTTTTTACTTTATTGCCTACCTAGAACATCGGTAACACCTAAAAAAATACGTTTTTTTTCAACTGTGGAACTAGGTCATGTAAAAAGTTGTGAAATTGCCGTTTTCTCTGACAAATTTTCAGCAAAGGATTCTGGGAAAATCAAATACGTTACCATCTAAATTGCAACTCTACATTTGTTGTATATCTTATTACCTGTAGGTTATGTAAAAAACAATATGTAGGTTGTACTACCAGAATGTTAAAGAATAGGATCAGGGAACATTTATTGTCCCTGACTGTCTCTTCACCTAACAACTGTGTTGCAAAACACTTTGCATCACAGACACTCTCTTTGAATTTCAGGCAATTGATAATGTACCAATGAGCAATCGTGGTGGAGATAGGTAAGACCAGCTTCTAAAAAGTGAGGTTGTCTGGATTCTTACTCTCAACTTGGGCAAACCCAATAAGATCAATGAGAAATCTGACCTTAAACATTTAACAAGATAAATGGTGTGGATGTGTGTGTGTGTGGGGGCGGTTCTCTTCAATACCACAGTCCCACGTTTTCATAAATGTTTTCTATTTCACATTTACATATTTTATTTTACCTTCAACACATATATTTTTACATGTTCATACATTCCCTCTTACTTTATACTCCTGTCCTCTCTATTTTCTTACACATGAATCCATTCACTTTCATATTTATATTGTTTTTTCACCATACTTTTGTTACACCCTTTTCACTTATACCACTTCACAATTGTTTTACTATGTCACATTTACACATTATTAAATTTTACCTTCAACACATTCCACTTCACACGTTTAACTATTCGCTCACACTACTTCATACTTTGGTCCTTTCACCACTCTCACACACATTCATTTCACATTCACCCTTACAGGAAAAAAATAAATTCTCCCTTATAGAAAAATATGACAAAAAATGACAGGTCCAGTTGAGTTCTTTCTTTTCCTATTTTTAAAAAATGTTATTATGTTTTATTTGTATAAATGATTGAGTTTTTATATTAAATTGATATCTATAAATGCATTATTTACAGTTGGTTAATTTACATAGTTATCATGTATATGATATCTGATTGAATAGGATTTAACAAACATTTGTGATGGATACCAATTGATACCAATTTTGCTTCATAATAAATTAACATGAGATAGCCAATAGTGATTAAAGGGTTAATGTGTGTGTGTGTATATATATATATATATATATATATATATATATACACACACAGCAACACCTGCACTAGATAAATAGCCCTGACAAAGTGCCAAGGGCACTGCATGAAACGCGTAAGCTTGAATTGAAGTTTTTGTTTGTCAATCTACAAGTTACTGCAAAGATGTTATTCACTTACTACCCGATGTATTGGATTTGTTGTCAGTTTCTCTACATTTAAGTACTATACTTAGTGGGACAAATGGTTTTGCTTAAAAAAGAAAGATATACCAGACCAAACAAGTGGGCTACCGTCAACAGACAAGAGGATATTTGCTGACAAATAGCAAGAGGCCTCTGCAATTTACCATAAAAACAATTTAAAACCCTGATTAATTTGAAATAGCAAAATAAACATTACTGTTAATTTAATCCTTAATATGATGTTTGTTAAAAAGAACAACACAGACTGTATAATCTGAATCTGACAGGTGTCAGTAAATAATACTGACCCATACCATGGTTGTTTGTTATACGATGGTGAATGTTAATGGAAAGTTGAATATCTTAAAGAGATATGAAACCCACATATTTTCTTTCATGATTCAGATGGAGCATATATTTTTTTACAAACTTTCATATTTACTTATATTATCAAATGTGGATAATTTTTGTTATCATTTGTTGAAAGCATAGAAATGCACTACTGGGAGCCAGCTGAACACATTGTGTGAGCCAATGACAAGAGGCATATATGTGCAGCAATCAATCAGCAGCTACCGCCCACCTATGTATGTCTACCTATGTATGCTTTTTAACAAAGTATACCAAGAGAACAAAGTAAATTAGATAATTGAAGTAAATTGGAGGGTTGTTTGAAATTGCATATGCTATCTGAATCATGAAAGCTTAATTTTTGTTTTACAGTCTCTTGGAAGAATGTAATGATTCTTTGCAGATTTAATGTTACAGGATGCATATATGACCAGATTACAAGTCATAGCGCAGTCATAAAATACCACATCATTACATATTTTATGCAGTATCTACAACATTGTTCACAGAAAAGAGTGGATATAATCTCAACCCATTAAAGGGATACTAAAAAGTATAAGGTTGTAATATAAAATGCTTAAAGGGACACTGAACCCAAAATTATATTCATGATTCAGATAGAGCATGCAATGTTAAGCATCTTTCTTATTTACTCCTATTATCAAATGTTCTTCATTCTCTTGGTATCTTTATTTGAAATGCAAGAATGTTAGTTTAGATGCCGGCCCATTTTTGGTGAACACACTGTGTTGTTCTTGCTGATTGGTGGATAAATTCACCCACCAATAAAAAAGTGCTGTCCATGGTTCTAAACCAAAAAAATAGCTTAGATGCCTTCTTTTTCAAATAATGAAAGCAAGAGAACGAATAAAAATTGATAATAGGAGTAAAATTGGAAAGTTGCTTAAAATTGCATGATCTATCTGAATCACAAAAGAAAAAAATTGGATTCAGTTTCCCTTTAATTATGTGTAGTTGCAATAAACTTTCAGTGACAATTTTTTTTCCCTTTTCCTGTAAATTAACAATTGTTAGTTTTCTAAATGCTACTTAATTTCTATAAAGTAATGGGCATCGCCATGATTATTAGATGACATATTAAGGGACATGATTTTTTTATTTCATGATTCGAATAGGGCATACAATTTTAATTTAATTAATTCTCTTGGTATCCTTTGTTGAAGGAACAGCAATACACTACTGGGAGCTAGCTGAGCATTTCTAGAGAGCCAATGACAAGAGGTATGTGTGTGCAGCCACCAATCAGCAGCTAGTTTCCAGTAATTCATTGGTGCACCAACAAAAGATACCAAGAGAATTAGGCACATTAAATAATAACAGAATTTATGCTTATCTGAAAAATTATTTTCTTTTGGGATGATGATAGTCCACAGGTCCAAGTAGCTGGAAAACCTCTATTCTCAACCTACTCCAGGAAGGCCAAGAACGAAAAACAGAGGAGAGATGGTTGGTGGGAGTGATGAAAGCTTGTGTGGGTTCTTGGCCTCCTCCTAGTGGCGGGAATTATATTGCACATGTTATGGAGCGCTATGGATTATCATCATCATACAAAAGAAAGTAAATTGGAAAGTTGTTTAAAAGTGTATGCTCTATCTGAATGCTAAAAGAAACATTTTGGGTTTGGGTACTTTTACTTTGCAGTAGGCTTGAGCATTTGAATCATGTGACATTCGGGTCTTTTTTGAGCTGCATTTATTCTTGTAAAAGTGAAACACACTAAGATCTGGATTTGCACAAATCTTAATGTGTCTCAATTTCACAACAATAAATGCGGCTTCGAAAAGAGACAATGCCGCGAGTGGCCACCTTCTTACACATTCAGATCATAACAAATTATCCGAATGTGCAGTCCTACTTTGCAGTGCACTTTATGTAGCTCTTTGCATGAGGAGTAAGAATACTTACTATTCTCTTCAGTTGTCCAATCAATACTTTCCAACATTGTTGTTTCCTCCTCAGGGGACACAAAATCTTCTACAATTACTAAGCCGGGAGGGAATTCTGGAGGTACAAAGTCTTTCACCTTAACTGTTGGGAAAAACAAACTAATTAACCACCTGAGCTCCACACACAGAGAAGCTCTGCCTTACCCAATCATCAACAATGTGCGGCACTAGGGAGAGTGGGGATGACGTCACCCGGCTAGTGAAACATGTGCTGTAAGCGGCGTCTCCGTCCAAAAGAACGCCAATTTATTAAGCAATTCCACAGCAATCTCAAGCACATATCACGCCTTAGTGGATAGTGTAAAACAATTTATATTTATTTCTTCATTTAAAATCACAGAGTTCACAGCGTAGAACACCACAATGACCAACAAAGCATAGAGAGGATAGCTGGGCTCCTATGCGGACTTGCACTGTTGTTCACTGCTCACAGGAGAACAGCTTTCCCCAGCTAATTATACACGTTTATTTAAAGGAACATTACGCTTGTTTGCAGTTCAGATAATATGCTCTAGCATATTGTTGCGCTAACATTTTATAGCTCCAAATTTTTAGAGCCAATATTACAATGTCATATCATAATCGACTTATCCAAAAAATTATAAATTCTTATATATGCTAGAGCCATCTAAGGGAGACTAACTGAGACATAGTTGATATTATAAGTAATTAAAATTTGTATACAAATATATATTGCTTTCCCTTGATTGCTATTTGTTATCCATATTGTAATAGTGACTGTATTATGACGGAATATCAAGTAATACATGGAGAGGATTTATCTAAACTTTGAAAAAAGCGTAATGTTCCTTTAAATAAACGTGTATAATTAGCTGGGGAAAGCTGTGCTCCTGCGAGCAGTGAACAACAGTGTAAGTCCGCATAGGAGCCCAGTTATCCTCTCTATGCTTTGTTGGTCATTGTGGTGTTCTACGCTGTGAACTCTGTGATTTTTAAACAAAGAAATAAATTTGAATTGTTTTACACTATCCACTAAGGCGTTATATGTGCTTGAGATTGCTGTGGAATGGCTATGATACCGAAATGTTGAAACACTTGAAAGTGCTGCAGCATAGCTGTAGAAAGCTGACTAGAAAATATCACCTGAGCATCTCTATGTGTAAAAAAAAGATATTTTACCTCAAATGTCCTAAGTATTCAAACCCCATTGCAAAGGCCTTTAAGCAGCAAATCAGTATGTCTGTCCCGGGACAGGAAAGGGAGTGAGCCTCGTGCACACTCCTGTAATATCCCTATTCAGTTTAAGTTTACTATGAAATCTCATGAGAGTTAAGTCAGATCTCATGAGATAACAGTAAAAGAGTTTATGACCTCAACACTCTTTATCTTTATTTTTTTTTACCTGCAGCTGAACTTTTTACACCGAACTTACTCTGCTGAGCTGAGGAAATTGTGAGGTAAAATATCTTCCTTTTTTACATAGAGATTCTCAGGTGATATTTTCCTGTCATCTTATTACAGTTATACTGCATCAGTTTCAAGTGATTTAGCATATGAGTAGTATGTCCTTTTAACCACCTGTGAGGTAACAAACAAAACTGATAATAACTGAAGCAATATTAAGATGACAATTGTTATCCTGTTAATTTATAAGCACATCAGTGGTGAACAAAGGTGGTTCTTTCACAATGCTAACAAGTCAACAGCCTAGCAGATTACTTGTTAATATACTTAAAGGGATAGTCAACACCAGCAGGCCCATTTATCAAGCTCCGTATGGAGCTTGAAGGGCCGTGTTTCTGGCGAGTCTTCAGACTCGCCAGAAACACAACTTATGAAGCAGTGGTCTAAAGACCGCTGCTCCATAACCCTGTCCGCCTGCTCTGAACAGGCGGACAGGAATCGCCAGACATCAACCCGATCGAATACGATCAGGTTGATTGACAGCTCCCTGCTGGCGGCCGATTGGCCGCGAGTCAGCAGGGGGCGGCGTTGCACCAGCAGCTCTTGTGAGCTGCTGGTGCAATGTTAAATGCGGAGAGCGTATTTCTCTCCGCATTTAGCGAGGTCTTGCGGACCTGATCCGCAGTGTCGGATCAGGTCCGCAAGCCCTTTGATAAATGGGCCTGCAGAAGTTTTGTTGTAAAAAAAAAGATAATACCTTTATTACCGATTCCCCAGTTTTGTATAACCAACACAGTTATAATAATACACATTTTACCTTGTGTCTATGGTTCTGCAAACTGCCCCCTTATTTCAGTTATTTTGACAGACTTGAATTTTAGCCAATCCGTGCTCACTCCTAGGTCACTTTACGTGCGTTAACTCAATTTTATCTATATGAAACACATGAACTAATGCCCTCTAGTGGAGAAAAACTGTCAGATTAGAGGTGGCCTTCAAGGTCTAAGAAATTATTATATGAACCTCCTAGGTTTAGCTTTCAACTAAGAATACCAAGAAAACAAAGCAAAATTGGTGCTAAAAGTAAATTAGAAAGTTGTTTAAAATTACATGCCCTATTTGAATCATGAAAGTTTTTTTTTTGGACTTGACTGTCCCTTAAAAGTAATTTGGATGAATCTCTTCCGAAGTTGTTAACTGATATACATTTATTTGGTTCTATATCAGGATATAGAATCAATTTGGGGAAATCCGAATTATTATGGCTAAATAAATCGACGAGATTCTCTATTAATCATCCCATTAAAGAAGTTAATCAAATAAAATACCTGGGGATAATACTAACTAGGAATCCACAAGAGTGGAATCATTTAAATTTTAAGTGTTTCACAGAATGCAGAAGGAAGACGAAAGATTGGATGAATTTGCCAATCTCTTTGACTGCTCGCGTTATGTTGATTCAAATTATTCTGTTTCCTAAATTACTATACCTGCTGCAAAATATACCTCTTTTTCTAAAGGGATCAGATTTGACAAGGTTTAACCAAGTATGTACAAAATTTATTTGGAATGGGAAGAGACCATGGATTTCACTAAGTAAACTGATGTACACTAACGAAGCTGGAGGACTAGCATTCCCGAATGTTAAATATTTTAATTTAGCCGCGTTACTCAAATTTGCAATAGACTGGATCACCGAGCAAGAACATGTATCATTTCTGCACTAGGAAACTAATATGATAGCACCATTTGAGTTAAAAGCTATTATACATTGTCCCAAGGCTAAATTCCCAAACAAAGTTGCCCATTTAAAATCTTTTAAATAGTTTCAGCATGGCAAAAATACTGCTTAGAAATAGATATTAGTCCATTCTGTATCTAAAGGGCCAGTAAACCTATAAAATAATGTTATATAATTCTGCACATAGTGCAGAATCATATAACATTATATTAGCGCTAGCTTTATGCAATCTAATATTGCCTGTGAATTTTTATTAAAAAAGACTGTTTTTCAGACCCGCTCTCTGTGCTCTTCTGAGCGGGTCTGTTTTTATCACAGAGCGAATCTGGCCAGCTGTCTAGTCACAGCCCGGCCCGACCACGCCATTACACTCAGTGCAGCTCGCTCCTGCTCTGTCTGACAGCGGGAGCGAGCTGCACTGAGTGTAATGGCGCGGTTGGGCCGGGCTGTTACTAGACAGCTGGCCAGATGTGCTCTGTGATAAAAACAGACCCGCTCAGAAGAGCACAGAGAGCGGGTATGAAAAACAGTCTTTTTTAATAAAAATTCACAGGCAATATTAGATTGCATAAAGCTAGCGCTAATATAATGTTATATAATTCTGCACTATGTGCAGAATAATAAAATATTATTTTATAGGTTTACTGGCCCTTAATTCTTAACGATACTGGGGAATCCTGAGTGTTCTCTAGGACTTTCTAACACGATTCTTAAACAATGGAAGAGTAAGGGCCTAACACAGATTAAACAATTTTTAACACCTGACTTTTCTGCTAACTCTTTTCACAATATCTCAACACAATTCGGACTACACAAAAATGCCTTTTTGCCTTTTTATAAATAAGACACTTCATTAATAGACTTCAAAAACAGTATAATTCGGATTGGTCAGTGGGAATATTAGGCAGTAGAATCAAGCTATACCAGGAAGGGATTAATTCCATATCACTTTTTTACAAATTAGTTTATTCACATTTGAATGTAAGACAATTGGAAGGCCAGGTGGCAAAAAGATTTCCCTAATATTAGCGACACAAGGGTACAGGAAAGCGTAAACCTTATCAACAAAACATGGGTTCCAACCGCTTGGCGAGAATCCCAACTAAAATGAATAAATAGGAGTTATATAACAGCAAATAACTTGAATAAATGGTATAAACGTAACCAAGTATGTCCTAAATGCAGTTCAGAAATGGCAGATCTTGTCCGCTACTTCTGGTCCTGTCCCAAAGTTTCTCAATTAGGGACACAAATTAATACTATCAATAGAAACTGAGATCCAAGTACTTCAAGTATTTTTATAAATAAATATTCAGAACAATGTAGGTACAACACGTTAGTTAATACTTTTAAATTATTAACAAGAAACCTCATCTTCAGAAAGTGTTCCTAAATTCATTGAATGTAAAAAGACCTTGATATCTCAGTATACGATGGAACAATATTCTTTACACTATCCAACTAATACACAATTCAAAGGTTTTTTTAATAAGTGGATACCAGTTATTAAATCATTATCGGAGGATATACAATCCCAATTAATAAGACCTTTCAATAAAACAGAGTTTGTATTACAAAAGATTAATGCAGGTCAGTTCCCAAATTTCTGGTTAGAACCCTAAATTACATCAAACCCCCTTCTTTTTTTTCTCTTCTTTCCTCTCCCCCTGGATAAAATACAAGAGGTTAGCTGTGTCAGTATATTTTACACTGTTTAAGTTAAATATGGATGTACTTATGATTAAGGTAAAGATGAATTACATCATATGGAATTTTTTTTCTTTTTTTGTCTGTTTTTTTTCTGTGGTTGTATCAAAATATGAATAATATATGTTACGATGTATCTATTCAAATCCTTAGATTTATAAAGATAACTTTCATACTTTTGTTTATTTGAATGCTTTTTTACCACTTTTATTTTGAAACTGATTATAAATATTTAAAAAAAAAAAGTCAACAGCCTAGCAACTCACATACAACAAGTCTTGTCAACTAAATATGTTTCCCAAAAATGAAAATACCAATTCGAAAAAAAAAAAAAAGGGCAATTCCATAAGAAATCAACACGTTTTCATTTTTTGGACCTCACCATTTTTTATTTTTCAGACACTTGGCTAGTGCTTTGTTTCAGCTTCCTAAAGAGACCCCTTAATTCTTACTATTATTTAAAGACAAAATATATTTTCCTAACAATCACCTAGATTATGAGTTTTGCATTACGGTGTGGTACTGCATTTAATGCTGAAAAATTGGTCATTATGCTGGAATGGCCAGGAACGCATATTACGAATCGTGTCACTATAGCTGTAACGCAAGCATTTTAGCCTGTAACACAACGTCCATTCCACACTCAAAAAATTACATTTTTACGTGGGATTTTCATAGCGCCGGTATTACAGGTTGTGCATTCAGACTAAAATGCTTGCGTTACAGCTTATACCGACACGATCCATACCGCCATCTGAGAGCAGTAGTTACGGATTTTGTGTAACAAAAATGTTTCACAAAACTCATAACTAAAGTGTTACAAAGTACAGTACACTAACACCCATAAACTACCTATTAACCCCTAAATCGACACCCTCCCCCATCGCAAACACTATATTAAACCTATTAACCCTAATCTGCTGCCCACCCACATTGCGACTATTAAATAAAGTTATTAACCCCTAATCTGCCGCCCACTCACATCGCCAACACTATTTAAATAAATTAACCCCTAAATCGCTACTCCTCGACATAGCCAACACTAATAATAGTTATTAACCCCTAATCTGCCGCTCCCCGACATAGCCGACACCTAAATAAACCTATTTACTCCTAAACCACCAGCCCCCTACATCGCCAACACTATATAATAAAGTATTAACCCCTAAACCTCCAGCCCCCCACATAGTAACTGCTAAACTAAACCTATTAACCCCTAGACCACAGCCCCCCCACATTGCAAAACACTCATTTAAAACCTAACACCCCCCCTAACTTTAAATTAAAATTACAATATAACTATCTTAAAATAAATTTTAAAATTACCTGTGAAATAAAAATAAACCTAACATTAAACTATAAATTAACCTAACATAACTATTCTAATAAAATACGAAAAAAAATTAAAAACTCTAAAATTACAAAAAACAAACACTAAACTACGAAAAATAAAAAACACTAAAGCTTACAAAAAATAATAAACGAAATTATCAAAAATAAAAACAATTACACCTAATCTAATTGCCCTATAAAAAATAAAAAAAGCTCCCCCAAAAATAAAAACAAAAGGGCCTTTTGTAGGGCATTGCCCTAAGTTAAACAACTCTTTTACCTGTAATAAAATACAAAGTCCCCCCAACAGTAAAACCCACCACTTAACCAACCCCCCAAAATAAAAAAACCTAACTCTAAAAAATCCTAAACTACCCATTGCCCCTAAAGGGGCATTTGTATGGGCATTGCCCTTAAAAGGGCATTCAGCTCTTTTCCACTGCCCTTAAAAGGGCATTCAGCTCTTTTCCAAGTGCCCATCCCTAATCTAAAATAGAAACCCACCCAACAAAAAACAAACAAAAAAAACCTAACACTAATCCCAGAATATCTACTCATGGTTCCCGAAGACCAGAAATCCATCTTCATCCAGGCGACAACACCTTCATCCATCTCAGGGACGTCTTCTATCTTCATCCCGGCGGCGCAGGGCGGAGCTATCGTGGAAGTGGATCCCATCCTGCGCCGAGCGTCCTCTTAATATGGTCACCGCCGTACACTAAAGTTGAATGAAAGGTAGCCGTTTCAAAATGGAGTACCTTGCATTCCTATTGGCTGATTTGATTCTTCATAATCAAATCAGCCAATAGGATGAGAGCTTCTGAAATCCTATTGGCTTTATGAGAGCTACTGAAATCCTATTGGCTGATTTGAACAGGGCATGAAAAGGTATAGGGAATCACACTGCAGAGCTGAAAGATCAGAAACTCTGCGAGCGGAAAAAATAGCAAGAAGAAACAAAACCTTTCAAAATAAAAATTTAATATCAACAACATGCATCGGCTCAAACAGAGCCTGCTGCAAAACTTGAAGAACGAGGTTAAGGCTCCAAGGAGGAGCAACAGGTTCAAACACAGGCCTGATTCTGACCAGGGCCTGAAGAAAAGCTTGAACATCTGTCAAATCTGCCAGACGTTTGTGCAAAAGAATAGACAGGGCATAGTATCAATAACCGCATCAGAAAAACCACATCTAGACAGAACTAGGCGTTCAATCTCCAAGCAGTCAGCTTCATAGAATCCAGATTTGGATGGAGGAATGGACCCTGAAATAGAAAGTCCTTCCTCAGAGGTAACCTCCAAGGTGGAAGAGAAGACATTTTCATCAGATCCATGAACCAGATCCTGCGAGGCCACACAGGAGATATAAGAATTACAGATGCTCTCTCCTGTTTGATACGAGCAATGACTCGTGGAAGGAGAGAAAATGGAGGAAACAGGTAAGCCAGATAAAAGATCCAAGGAACCGCTAGAGCGTCAATCAGAGCGGCCTGAGGATCACTTAACCTTGAGTTGTACCTTGAAAATTTGGTGTTTTGACGAGACGTGATCAGATCCAACTCCGGAAACCCCCACCTGAGGGTTATCACTGAGAACACATCCGGATTGAGAGCCCACTCCCCGGGATGTCTGCTCAGAAAATCCGCCTCCCAGTTGTCCACCCGTGGAATGTGGATAGCAGATAGGAGACAATTGTGAGCTTCCGCCCACTGCAGAATGCGAATCACCTCATTTATAGCCAAGAAACTGTGGTTGATGTAAGCCACTGAGGTAATGTTGTCAGACTGTTGTCCGACTGGAATCTGATAAACCGGACTAAAGATAACTGAGGCCAAGCTATCAAGGCATTGAAGATTGCTCTCAACTCCAAGATGTTTATGGGAAGAGAAGACTCCTCCCAAGTGCACAGGCCCTGAGCTTTTAGAGAGCCCCAAACTGCTCCCCAGCCTAACAGGCTGGCGTCCGTAGTCACAATCACCCAGGAAGGTCTCAGGAAGCAAGTTCCCAGAGACAGATTTTCCTGTGAAATCCACCACGAGAGAGTCTCTTGTTATGGGATCCAGAGATATCCTCTGTGATAAATCTGAATGGTCTCCCTTCCACTGACTGAGCATTTATATTTGCAGAGGTCTCAGATGGAACTGAGCAAAAGGAATGATGTCCATGGAAGCAACCATCAGACCAATTACCTTCATGTATTGAGCTTTTGATGGACGAATAGCAGACAGGAGAGAAAAGCACATAGAAAGAAGCTTGGATATTCTGACATCTGTCAGAAAAATTTTCATGGACAGGGAATCTATAATTGTCCCCAAGAAACACACCCTTGTAGCTGGAACAAGGGAACACTTTTCCAGATTAACTTTCCATCCATGGGAACATAGAAAAGACAAAATCTCTGTATGAGATTTTGCTAGTTGAAAAGATGATGCCTGAACCAAGGCGCCACAGCAATTCCCTGGGATCTGACCACCACCAAAAGAGCCCCCAGAAACTTTGTGAATATTCTGGAAGCCGTGGCAAGACCAAACGGAAGTACGACAAACTGGAAATGCTTGTCCAGAAAGGCAAACCTTAGAAACTGGTGATGATCCCTGTGAATGGGAACATGTAGATACGCATCCTTGAGGTCTATGGTCATCATGAATTGACCTTCTTGAACCAATGGAAGGATGGAACGAATAATTTCCATCTTGAAGAACGGAACCCTGAAAAATTTGTTGAGGCACTTTAGGTCTAGGATGGGACGGAAAGTTCCCTCCTTTTTTGGAAGCACAAAGAGATTTGAATAGATTCCTTGTCCCTGTTCCTCTACAGGAACTGGAACAATTACTCCCAGGGAGGATAAGTCCTCTACGCAGTTTAAGAAGGCCTCCCTCTTTACTTGGTTTGAGGATAGTCTTGACAGGAGAAATCTGCCCCTTGGAGGGCAATACTTGAATCCTATTCTGTAGCCCTGGGATACTATGTCCATAGCCCACGGGTCTGGGACATTGCGTATCCAAGCTTGCTGAAAAAGAGAAAGCCTGTCCCCCACTTGATCCAAAATTGGATCGGGGGCGGACCCTTCATGCTGATTTAGAATAAGTGAAAGGCTTCTTGTTTTGCTTTCCCTTATTCCAAGGCTGACTGGACTTCCAAGAGGACCTGGATTGGTCTGGTTTGGAAGAAGAGGAGGAAGACTTCTGTCCTTTAAAGTTGCGAAAGGAACGAAAATTAGAATTCTGTTGACCTTTAGGTCTATTCTTCTTGTCCTGAGGTAGGAAAGATCCCTTTCCTCCCGTAATTTCAGAAATGATTTCAGACCAGGACCAAAAATGTTTTTTTTTATTTTAATTTTAATATTTTTATTGAGTAAAATAAGATAGACAAAATATACAGAGAATATTTTCATCAATTGTACAGATATTTCCTTACAGAAAAGTAACTTATATAATTCTTAAAGGGTCAGTAAATTCACACTTTGTTAAAGCTTACTCTATGTTCCTCTCAAACAATACATGGTAACCGCATTGTTTATTTTTTTAAAAAAAATATATTTTTAGGATGTTTTATTAAATATTACTTTTTCCAGTGTAACCGTTAATGGCCGTCCGTTCTCCAACCCCTCCATGACATCTCTATTGTGGGCGGTATAGACAAAATCTGTACTTCCCACATGCTAATGAGGTTACGCCCAGTTTTCCTCCAACTGAAGCTCGCTCACGCTTCTGTGTCTACAGAACGGCTTTTTTTCCTGTCATTGCTACAGCGCATGCATCAATGTTGCATTTATACATCGATACGATATTATTTCTAATCCAACGTTTGCAACCTTAAATCAATCAGCTTTGATTTTGAAAAATATTTTTTGTGAATTCATGTTGTAAATAATCTATTGATTCTTGATATATGAACTCTGAAGATTGATGTGCTAATGAAATGAGTGCTCAATTAATGTTTTATAAATGGATTAATTAGGGCAAAATTTGCGCGTGCGCGTGGTCTATTATATACGATGTTCTAAGCATCGATCGCTTCTCGTGAACGTCGGATTTTGGGCACGCGCTGAACTCAGTAGAGGAAACCAGAAGAAAATGATGTCATTGTGCGCGCGTTCACTAATCTTGTACATAGCGCGTCAGATATCATTACTATAGGTTGATGTCTAATTCTTCACAAATGGGGAAAAAAAGCAGCGGTTCAGTAGGCGAACAGTGAACATACAAGGGGTAAAAGTTTTGCAATCAAATAAATGGTATAAAAAAAAAAGTTTATAAAAATTGATGAATGAAACTTATGTTGAATACATGTTGCACATGTAATTTTGAAGTTTAAATTTTGGAGTATAATGTCTCTTTAATCTCCTTTTTTCCCTAGTAACAATAGCTTAGACCACTCTTGGGTCCTTAATTACATAAGACATTGAAGATGTAGGGATAGTATAAATGTGAAATAAAAACAAAACTAAAAATAAATGCCAATACCGAACACCCTGATACATATTTAAAACAAAAGTAGCTTCTTGCACTGACCTATTTAGTACATAAAGAAGGGATATTATTTGTTATGCAAGGTAGTGTTGAGTATTATAGTGAGTTATGAGAGAATAGTATGTCTTGTAAAGCATTCTGTAGTGAGTTTCCCCCTTTATATACTTGGTAAAAAAGGCAGATATTAACAATGTGAGTTATAAGATTGAATAGTTATGCGTAAGAGTGTTTACAAGTTCCAAAAGGTTCTATTTTTATTTCCCCCCCCACTTTCTTTTTGCAGCTCCGGCTGCTAGCTACGAGGGAGGGACTTAAGATATATTGGGAACGTGCATAAAAGATAATAATATTGCATTAGTGGTAATATCTGCTATATTGGTAACTTAAGCTGTCTAACGATAGGTACCATTAGCATAAAGCTATATGACTTAATAACATTATACAATCTGAGATCCTAATAGAAACACTTGAACACTGTCTTAAAAAGGAAGGAAAGTATATGTAACCAGTACATATGTGCGTAAGAAGATATGCAAACTATGTGAAAAACAGTGCATAACAAATTTGAATTGCTAAACCTACTCATGTTCACTCCTGAAGAGCGAATGGTATTGGAAGCAATATAGGTATATTTTATCAGTCCCAGGATTTATTGTTCATGAAGAGCAATGTCTTATTATAGGTACACAAGTTTCCCTCTGTGATATAGCTGGGATGTTTCAGTTGCAGGAAGGGTCTTGTGCTATCTTTATTTGCTTTTCCTGTGGGAGAGCTTAAGGATCGTGTGCCCCCTTTCAAATTATCAGAGTCCTCAGGTTGGTTATAGTTCTCTTTGGAGAGACCGGCAGCGTTAATACTAGTGGATCGGGAACATATCTGCTTTTCAGCCACATCCTCCCAGGAGCCCCCCACAAACTCCAGCAGTGCTGATCCTAGTGATAGGTGTCCTCCCATCTGTATGGATTTACTTAGTGAGCCGATAGTCTCTTTATTGATGTACCTTGTGCCTGAGGTGCTTTTTTCTTTTGTGGTTTCCTCTGGGGTCCTGTGCATGATCTTCAATGGTTTGTTAGATTCCAATGTTACATCAGAGGGATCAGTTGTCGCAATCTCAGTAAAGCAAAAGCTCATTAGGAAGTCAAACGGATCTCTCTCTGTAAGTTTTTGGCAGGTTTCCTCAAAGTTAGCCATGTGGTTTAAATCGACTTGTGTTTCTGCTTTCCAGACGGTGGCCATTTTGATTCAGTTTCATCACAGATCTTTAACTGATATAAAATATATTTATTTTCCTTTGTGTCCCGTTTTATTGAAGTAAAAATTTGGGTGATGTCTGTGCAAACTTGTCAGAGTGTTCAGAGATGTCAAAAAACCTTGAGTGCAGAGGGTGGTAGTGTTGCCTACCATGAGCCGCCGCTCTAGGCCTTTTTTGTCTTATCCTGGGCTCCGATATAAAAAATACAGCGTGATTCAGATTAAATGGAGCACCACTGTGTAAAGTGTAACGTTAGAGATCAAAGTGAATTGCTGTGTAGTTTCTCCCTGTTAACAGCAGTTAGTTAGAGAATCTGCTGGAGCTCTAGGAAAGTGTGACCTATCCAGATCGCTGTTAAGACACACCCCACCCCCAAAAAGGGTTTTACCTTTATAAGGTAAAGCCAAAAGCTTGACCTTTGAAGATACATCAGCCGACCAAGATTTTAACCAGAGAGCTCTGCGAGCTAGAAGAGTGAAGCTAGATATCTTAGCTCCCAGTCTAATTACCTGCATGTTGGCATTGCAGATAAAGGTATTGGCTAGTTTAAGAGCCTTGATCCTATCTTGGATCTCCTCTATCGTAGTCTCTTCTGATATCAGATCAGACAGGGTATCGCACCAATAAGATGCTGCACCCGCAACCGTAGCAATACTTGCCGCAGGTTGCCACTGTAATCCTTGATGGATGTACATCTTTTTAAAGTAAGCCTTTAGCTTCTTATCCATAGGATAGCAAATGGAGTCGGCAACAGGAAACATCTTTTTAAAAACAGGGGACGGAGAAAATGGAACCCCTGGCTTATCCCATTCCTGAGCTATAATCTCTGACATCTTATCTGGAACAGGAAAAACTTCCACAGAAGAAGGAGAATCATAAACTCTATTAAGTTTAGATGACTTTTTAGGGTCGACAACGCCAGAAGGTTCGGAGTCGTTCAAAGTAGCTAGAACCTCCTTCAGAAGAAACCGGAAGTGTTCAAGCTTAAATCTGAAGTTAACTTCTTCAGACTCTGCAGAATCTTCCCCCATCATGCCAGAGTCTGAAATTTCACCCTCAGAAGCTACTGCGGTATACTCCTCATCAGACCTAGGGCAAAGGTTGACCAACACAGATTTAGAGGGGTCAGAAACCTTATTAGCAGAACATTTTTTTATTTCCTCTTACGCTTTCCCGAAGAAGGAAAAGCAGATAAAGCTGCAGATACAGCAGAAGTTATCTGTGCAGCAAAATCCCCTGGTAAATAAACACCCCCAGGAGGTTGAGAGGAAACAGAAGGCATTGAATGGGAAACAATTAAGGCTTGGGACGTTTGTGGAGAAAGCTGAGGCATGTCACTCACAGCATTATTCGGACAGATACTTGGCTCAGAAGGGAGTAATTTGTCCTTAAACTTTAAAGTTTTAGCTAAACATGAAGAAAATTGCATAGGCAGAACAATTTGGGCCTCTAAACATAGTAAGCAAATAAGACGGATCCTGTTCTGTGTCCATAGCTACAGAAATCAGACCCACTAAATTAGAATTTAAATAAAAAGTTTAAATACACTGTTCCTACAGAACGTTAATGTACACACAAAAAAAAAACTTTAGAAACTAGAACGTTAATTATAATTTGGGCAAAAGAATCTGTCACACTTAATACAACCTCAGACTGCCTGAGACTCCTACCGTGACAGGCATGAAAAACACACTAGTAAGAGGAAGCGAGACTCTCCTACAGAGTTCCTCTCCTCTTCGTAGACGATTCGATCGTCGAAGAATAAATGCAAAGCCGACACTCCAAGACTCACTAAGATCCGCTCTGTACAACACGGAAGAGCAGAGGGTCACGTGAGTGGGCTAGAGAAAATAAACTGCGCCACAAATCTGAAGTTAACTAGCGCGCAAGTCTAACGGCTTAAAGTGAAAGTAAAACACCTATTATTTCTTAACCCGGGCTCCATAAATGAGGGGAAAATATAAAAGAACCCTAAACAACCCTTCAGCCAAGCAAATATAGGATAAATCCAAGCATAGCTCTTCATTAACCCCTTCAGTCTCTCTCAATCACCATATAAAGAGCCAGTAACGCTGCCCATATATGTACCCTTAACCAAAAAGGATAACTATGTCCCAAAATAGATCCACCTGAGGGTTAACCTCTAAAGTGCTGTCCTTCAATACCTAGAAGGCAAAGGCACTTACCTGTGGATCCAGCTGCAGGGCAGATAACAGCTACTTAGGTAACCTGTACATGTAGGAAAAGAAAGAACAGAGTAACCAACTCTGGCTTTCTCCAAAGGGGTAGCAAAAGTGTTAGAAGTAAAGCAAAGACTACCTTGTTGCCTTCTAACTTCTAAAAGCCACCACTACTCTTACTAAAGAGATTGACGTGGACACAGCTAGACCCCCTTGCTTGCAGGGAAAATTACCCATACAATGATTAAATATCTTCAGACACCAACTTCGCACATCCTCCATTGACAGAGGCAAAGAGAATGACTGGGGATTATGGGTAAGGGAAGTTACACTTAACAGCTTTGCTGGGGTGCTCTTTGCCTCCTCCTGCTGGCCAGGAGTTGAATATCCCACTAGTAATTGGAATAAAGTTGTGGACTCTCCATGCCATAGGAAAAAAATGTAAATTAAGGGTTAACTTGAGAGTTATTTATAATGGAGAGAATCAGGGCCCTGATGGTATAACAGAAGGGTAACCTAATGCCTGCTTATCAGGAGGTGGTCAATGGACAAGATAGTAAACCTGTTCCAAGACTGGAAAACACTACAATAACATTCACATTTGCTTCTCCCTTGTACCAACCAAGGTACAAAGTTTACAGGAACAACGTTTCGAACCTACAATAGGCTCTTAGTCATGTACATGACTAAGAGCCTATTGTACGTTCGAAACGTTGTTCCTGTAAACATTTGGACCCAACTAATGAGAATAAAAGTCTTTTAAACAAAGATTTTTTTTCTTGTGGCTGCAGTGCTTTGGATGTATGACTATTTGGATTGACAAGATTTGGCAAATCTTACTCCATGCCCCAAAGACAGGTGTGCTGTTCTCCTTTCCTTTTGATTTTCTACAAATAAACGTAACATGAAATGCACAGATGGCATACTATCTTACAGCAGTGTTTCTCAACTCCAATCCTCAGGACATTTAACAGGCCAGAATCACCTGGGTGAGAGCAGGTTAGTAACCATGGTTACTGATCGGCTAATTATTTCACCTGTGCTCTAGTTAAGATATAATGAATATCTGGCCTATTAAGGGTCCTGAGGACTGGAGTTGAGAAACACGGTCTTACAGCAATATTGCTCGTGCCTATAAGTATATATTTAACTCCCCCAGATGAAGATAGTTGTTGAGTGCCAATACATTGCCAATCTAGAGCTACACATGTCCAATAACTGGCAGCTATGTGTATAAGACACACCTGCTTAGTGACCATGTTCAGATTCGGACCACGAGGGCCATAGCCAGTCTAGAGCTGACTTTACTGGGTTTAAAAACATAGGTATAGGAAATGCAATAGAACAATTAGATAATTTTACAATACACCAGAGCATTTCCTTATTGCATCTTTATGTCCATTTAGGAATGTTTAGCCAAATGTACTGTACATTTATATAAAAAGAGCAGCCAATACCTTCTTCAATAAAGCTCAAGTAGAGGGTCACTTTCTGGTCACATTCACCATATGCTATTTCTTGGCCACTTAAAGAGCTGTAAGCGCGTGCAGCTTCATCTGTTGTACGATAAGTCACAAATGAATAAGGTTTGTTCGGTGGCATGAGAAGAGTTTCTACTGGGCCATACTTTTCCAATACAACAAGCAGCTGGTGTCTGCTCACTCCATTTCCCAGACCTCCATTGGCAATGACCAGGTTCTATATGGCAGATAAAAGGTTTGCACAAATATATGATACGGCAATGCAATCCATAAAATAAGTTATACTGTAAAGAGTTTAAATTAGTGTAAATCCATCAAATCAGCCTAAATTTTTAAATCTGCTGGGTAGGAATGAACCTCAAGTACACAAAGGAACAAATGTCGGAATCCCCCTTCTTGCAGGGAGTGAAATAGATGGGGTTAATGATGCACTTGGGGAGACAGGGTTAATATTAGTGTTTACTGATGCTTTATACTAGCACTGGGGTTACCTATACAGCAGAGAAGTTAAATCATTGAGGAAAGTTAAAGCATCCTCCAAGGAACTGCTGCTTCACTGTCACCTTATATAGGCACTAATGCGTATTGTATGACATTTGTCTTCATGATGAAAAGGAACACGTGTGCAACAGACCTTTTTTATCTGACATTTCAGCATTTTACTAAAAGGGCTAGAAGTAATGTGTAAAACAGGTGGATTTCCTGCTACTGGTTGGTGCTGCTGTGCACAGGTGTTAGAACTAATACTCTATGGTTATGTAAAACCCTCAGGTATCTTTATTTTAGATGTAATATTCTATGGTTATGTAACAACCCTGAGGTACTTATTATTTTATCACTAATATTATATAGTTATGTAACAACCCCTAGGTACCTTTATTTTATCACTAATATTCTATGGTTATGTAACAACCCCTAGGTACCTTTATTTTATAACTAATATTCTATGGTTATGTAACAAGCCTGAGGTACCTTTATTTTATCACTAATATTCTATGGTTATGTAACAACCCTGAGGTACCTTTATTGTATCACTAATATTCTATAGTTATGTAACAACCCCTAGGTACCTTTTATTTTATCACTAATATTCTATGGTTATGTAACAAGCCTGAGGTACCTTTATTTTATCACTAATATTCTATAGTTATGTAACAACCCTGAGGTACCTTTATTTTATCACTAATATTCTATGGTTATGTAACAACCCTGAGGTACCTTTATTTTATCACTAACATTCTATGGTTATGTAACAACCCTGAGGTACCTTTATTTTATCACTAATATTCTATGGTTATGTAACAACCCTGAGGTACCTTTATTTTATCACTAATATTCTATGGTTATGTAACAACCCTGAGGTATCTTTATTTTATCACTAATATTCTATAGTTATGTAACAACCCCTAGGTACCTTTATTTTAGATGAAATATTCTATGGTTATGTAACAACCATGAGGTACCTTTATTTTATCACTAATATTCTATGGTTATGTAACAACCCTGAGGTGCCTTTATTTTATCACTAATATTCTATGGTTATGTAACAACCCTGAGGTACCTTTATTTTATCACTAATATTCTATGGTTATGTAACAACCCTGAGGTATCTTTATTTTATCACTAATAAACTATAGTTATGTAACAACCCCTAGGTACCTTTATTTTAGATGAAATATTCTATGGTTATGTAACAACCATGAGGTACCTTTATTTTATCACTAATATTCTATGGTTATGTAACAAACCTGAGGTGCCTTTATTTTATCACTAATATTCTATGGTTATGTAACAACCCTGAGGTACCTTTATTTTATCACTAATATTCTATGGTTATGTAACAACCCTGAGGTATCTTTATTTTATCACTAATATTCTATAGTTATGTAACAACCCCTAGGTACCTTTATTTTATCACTAATATTCTATGGTTATGTAACAACCCTCAGGTACCTTTATTTTAGATCGAATATTCTATGGTTATGTAACAACCCTGAGGTACCTTTATTTTAGAACTAATATTCTATGGTTATGTAACAACCCTGAGGTACCTTTATTTTATCACTAATATTCTATGGTTATGTAACAACCCTCAGGTACCTTTATTTTAGATCTAATATTCTATGGTTATGTAACAACCCCTAGGTACCTTTATTTTAGAACTAATATTCTATGGTTATGTAACAACCCTGAGGTACCTTTATTTTAGAACTAATATTCTATGGTTATGTAACAACCCTCAGGTACCTTTATTTTAGAACTAATATTCTATGGTTATGTAACAACCCTGAGGTACCTTTATTTTATCACTAATATTCTATGGTTATGTAACAACCCTCAGGTACCTTTATTTTAGATCTAATATTCTATGGTTATGTAACAACCCCTAGGTACCTTTATTTTAGATCTAATATTCTATGGTTATGTAACAACCCTCAGGTACCTTTATTTTAGATCTAATATTCTATGGTTATGTAACAACCATGAGGTACCTTTATTTTATCACTAATATTCTATGGTTATGTAACAACCCCTAGGTACCTTTATTTTATCACTAATATTCTATGGTTATGTAATAACCCTCAGGTACCTTTATTTTAGATCTAATATTCTATGGTTATGTAACAACCCCTAGGTACCTTTATTTTATCACTAATATTCTATGGTTATGTAACAACCCTCATGTACCTTTATTTTAGATCTAATATTCTATGGTTATGTAACAACCCCTAGGTACCTTTATTTTAGAACTAATATTCTATGGTTATGTAACAACCCTGAAGTACCTTTATTTTATCACTAATATTCTATGGTTATGTAACAACCCTTAGGTACCTTTATTTTATCACTAATATTCTATGTTTATGTAACAACCCTGAGGTATCTTTATTTTATCACTAATATTCTATGTTATGTAACAACCCTGAGGTACCTTTACTTTAGAACTAATATTCTATGGTTATGTAACAACCCTGAGGTATCTTTATTTTATCACTAATATTCTATGTTATGTAACAACCCTGAGGTACCTTTATTTTAGATCTAATATTCTATGGTTATGTAACAGCCCTGAGGTACCTTTATTTTATATCTAATATTCTATGGTTATGTAACAACCCTGAAGTACCTTTATTTTAGAACTATTATATGGTTATGTAACAACCCTGAGGTACCTTCATTTTAGATCTAATATTCTATGGTTATGTAACAACCCTGAGGTACCTTTATTTTATCACTAATATTCTATGGTTATGTAACAACCCTGATGTACCTTTATTTTATCACTAATATTCTATGTTTATGTAACAACCCTGAGGTATCTTTATTTTATCACTAATATTCTATGTTATATAACAACCCTGAGGTACCTTTATTTTAGGACTATTATATGGTTATGTAACAACCCTGAGGTATCTTTATTTTATCACTAATGTTCTATGTTATGTAACAACCCTGAGGTACCTTCATTTTAGATCTAATATTCTATGGTTATGTAACAACCCTGAGGTACCTTTATTTTATATCTAATATTCTATGGTTATGTAACAACCCTGAGGTACCTTTATTTTAGAACTATTATATGGTTATGTAACAACCCTGAGGTATCTTTATTTTATCACTAATATTCTATGTTATGTAACAACCCTGAGGTACCTTCATTTTAGATCTAATATTCTATGGTTATGTAACAACCCTGAGGTACCTTTATTTTATCACTAATATTCTATGGTTATGTAACAACCCTGATGTACCTTTCTTTTATCACTAATATTCTATGTTTATGTAACAACCCTGAGGTATCTTTATTTTATCACTAATATTCTATGTTATGTAACAACCCTGAGGTACCTTTATTTTAGGACTATTATATGGTTATGTAACAACCCTGAGGTATCTTTATTTTATCACTAATATTCTATGTTATGTAACAACCCTGAGGTACCTTTATTTTAGGACTATTATATGGTTATGTAACAACCCTGAGGTATCTTTATTTTATCACTAATATTCTATGTTATGTAACAACCCTGAGGTACCTTCATTTTAGATCTAATATTCTATGGTTATGTAACAACCCTGAGGTACCTTTATTTTATCACTAATATTCTATGGTTATGTAACACTCCTGATGTACCTTTATTTTATCACTAATATTCTATGTTTATGTAACAACCCTGAGGTATCTTTATTTTATCACTAATATTCTATGTTATGTAACAACCCTGAGGTACCTTCATTTTAGATCTAATATTCTATGGTTATGTAAAAACCCTTATGTACCTTTATTTTAGAACTAATATTCTATGGTTATGTAACAACCCTGAGGTACCTTTATTTTATCACTAATATTCTATGTTATGTAACAACCCTGAGGTACCTTTATTTTAGGACTATTATATGGTTATGTAACAACCCTGAGGTATCTTTATTTTATCACTAATATTCTATGTTATGTAACAACCCTGAGGTACCTTTATTTTAGGACTATTATATGGTTATGTAACAACCCTGAGGTATCTTTATTTTATCACTAATATTCTATGTTATGTAACAACCCTGAGGTACCTTTATTTTAGGACTATTATATGGTTATGTAACAACCCTGAGGTATCTTTATTTTATCACTAATATTCTATGTTATGTAACAACCCTGAGGTACCTTAATTTTAGATCTAATATTCTATGGTTATGTAACAACCCTGAGGTACCTTTATTTTATCACTAATATTCTATGGTTATGTAACACTCCTGATGTACCTTTATTTTATCACTAATATTCTATGGTTATTTAAAAACCCAGAGGTAACTTAATTTATCACTAATATTTTATGGTTATGTAACAACCCTGAGGTATCTTTATTTTATCACTAATATTCTATGGTTATGTAACAACCCTGAGGTACCTTTATTTTAGGACTATTATATGGTTATGTAACAACCCTGAGGTACCTTCATTTTAGATCTAATATTCTATGGTTATGTAACAACCCTGAGGTACCTTTATTTTATCACTAATATTCTATGGTTATGTAACAACCCTGAGGTACCTTTATTTTAGGACTATTATATGGTTATGTAACAACCCTGAGGTATCTTTATTTTATCACTAATATTCTATGTTATGTAACAACCCTGAGGTACCTTCATTTTAGATCTAATATTCTATGGTTATGTAACAACCCTCAGGTACCTTTATTTTAGAACTAATATTCTATGGTTATGTAAAAACCCTTATGTACCTTTATTTTAGAACTAATATTCTATGGTTATGTAACAACCCTGAGGTATCTTTATTTTATCACTAATATTCTATGTTATGTAACAACCCTGAGGTACCTTTATTTTAGGACTATTATATGGTTATGTAACAACCCTGAGGTATCTTTATTTTATCACTAATATTCTATGTTATGTAACAACCCTGAGGTACCTTCATTTTAGATCTAATATTCTATGGTTATGTAACAACCCTGAGGTACCTTTATTTTATCACTAATATTCTATGGTTATGTAACACTCCTGATGTACCTTTATTTTATCACTAATATTCTATGGTTATTTAAAAACCCAGAGGTAACTTAATTTATCACTAATATTCTATGGTTATGTAACAACCCTGAGGTATCTTTATTTTAGATGTAATATTCTATGGTTAAAGTGAAGGTAAATACTATTAAAAACAGGGGCACTTTCATTCATCAAAGTTTACAAAGCAGCCGTTTTGTTAAACAAATGACCTTTTTCTCTTTTCACAGCTAGAGTAGCTTCCCCCACCTAGAAATCCTCTAGTTTACCTTGACTTTAAGTAAAACCCTGAGGTACCTTTATTTTAGATGTAAAATTCTATAGTTATGTAACAACCCTGAGGTACATTTATTTTATCACTAATATTCTATGGTTATGTAACAACCCTGATGTACCTTTGAGGGATGTGACACAGTTTTGATGCCTTCATGTCTTAGCAGAACGTTCTTGGCCTTTGTTTGTTTCTTCATCAGTTTCTTCTCCTCTTTGCTTAGTTTTGTTCTTAATCCATTGTTAAGGTCCATTGTCTATTATAAAATATGAATAAATTCAGAATAACCAAAAAAAAAAGCTGTTTTGTCTTTATGTCATAACAACACTAATATATATATACTGTATGTATGTGTATATATATATATATATATATATATATAATATTTATAGCTAATACTGTACAGTACAATGATATGAACACTTTCTGTATGAAGTTAAAGAGATAACAGGCAAAATATTGTTTAATAATTTTTATAGTGGTTTAAACAGAGTTACAAACAATTTAAGACAATATATTTCTTAAATACATGTCAGTACAATACTCCACTTTAAAGCGATAATGGTGAATGAATAGCCTTGTCTGTGACAATTTCACTAATACAGTAGCATAGAAAGTGTTCTCTCCAATACCTTTTTTATTGGTGAAACACATGGCTAATTTTTACAGACCACCCGATTAAAATTTTAGCCAATATTAAGTAGGTATGTTTAAAGTTTGTTAATCAGATATTTGTTTGTCAAACAAATTCCAAATATGGCTGCGGGTAGCAGCATTTGGCTATTTTGGGTGCAAGATAATATTAAAGGGATATGAAACCAAATTTTTTTCTTTCATGATTCAGATGTGATTTTCAGCAACTGTCTAATTTACTCCTATTATCATTTTTTCTTCATTCTCTTTGTATCTTTATTTAAAAAGCAGGAATGTAAGCTTAGGAGCCGGACCATTTTTGGTTCAGAACCTGGGTAGCACTTGCTGGTTGGTGGCTAAATGTAGCAACCAATCAGCAAGCGCTACCCAGTGTGCTGAACCAAAAACGCCCCTCTTAAGCTTACATTCCTGCTTTTTTTAAATAAAGATACCAAGAAAATTAAGGGAATTTCATAACAGGAGTAAATCCCTTTAACATGTAACACACAAAAATCTGGATTTGCACAGATATTTGTGTGTTGCACTTTAACACTAATGTATTGAGCGCCGAAAATAGACGAATGCTGCTACCCGCAGCCATATTTGTAAAAGAATATCCAAATAATTAATTCTGCACATACCTAAAGCTATTTTTGTACAAATTAACATTAAATACATTTATGTTAAATTCTGCAATTAATTTGTGCAGAAAATGTTATAATATTAGAAAGTATTACACCCCCCCCCCCCCCCCCCGGCTGCTTTAAAAGGCTTTATGTCCAGTAACATTTTTAGTGAAGAACACTGGAGTAAAATATGAGATACAATATGGGAGAAGGAAAAACAACCCTAGTAAGGAGTAATTAAGAAAAAAAAAACCTCACAAAAATGCAACTATAAAAACATTACAAGGATAAGAACTCCGATAGCAGCAAGATGCAGCAGCAAGCTGAATGAGCGTATGTTCCGCAACAAAAGAGAAGAGAAATAAAAAACAACCTTTATACAAGGACAGTATACAAATAACAATAAGGCCTCTATGTATGCACAGGACACACCGGTATAAAATTGAATGATATAGATATACATATTTATAGCTGTTTTCAAGACCTCACAGGTCTCTTCTTCAGATGTAAACCAGTGAGGTCTTGAAAGCTAATGTAATAAAAAAATTGATTTTGTTGGTCACAATCTACTAAAGGAACATTCTCTGTAGAACCAATACAGCAACAGCTCCCTTTCTGTTCCAATATAATGTTGAGACTACAAACTCAGCATACAAAGTGCTCTAAAAAAAGACAACTTCAAGTTCAGTAACTTAAGTCCCTAGTTTGATATCATATTAGGTCACTGCCTGTCATTGTCAATCAAGTTCATGAATCAGAGCATAATTACCAATCAGCACACTCAGACATCAGCACCAGCAGGCAAGATCAATTTGCCAATCTTTGTTTTAGAAAATACTAATGCAGCCTTATTTTTAAGTCACTTTGTACTGTAAAATGTGTTGCAATAGCAGACCTAAAAGGGACATTTAACACTAAATAAATGCTAGATAGAATGATGCATTCAGGGCCGGAGTGGGAAATCAGACCGGCCCTGGATATTTGTATAGACCGACCCCACCCCGTCCCCTCCAGCTAAGCGCCACCCCCTTCAACCCATCCAACTATGCCCCATGGTTTTATCCCACATATTAAACCTGCATAAATCAAATGCAGGCAACGCAGAAGCCGATCTCCCCACCAATCCCTTACAGCGGTGCTACACCCTGCACTACCCACATAACAACATGGTATTTATATTAAACATACATCAAATTTTAGTGAAACAGTATTGTGTGATGTTACATCACACTATACTGTTTCACTAAAACTACATTACAATTATGCACACAGAATCCCGCTGCCTTAAATAAATAAATATATATGCCATTTAATCACAAAAGTGTTCATTTAGTGGGCCATGGTATTCATGAAACAAGATGTGTTCAGACCTCATTCAGGTTAACTGCGTTTTTATTCCTGACAACACAAAATGATGGAATGACAAAGAGCCGCGGGAGGCTTGAAATAATTGCACTAACGTTAAAGACAGAATGGAAGAGCACATCAAGGAGTATAACGCTATCAAATAGACAGAAAAGAATGCGTCCTATAAGGCAGCATTAGGGATACTGAGTGGGTAGGAGGAACACAGAGGGTCAGAAAACAGGAGATGGGGTAATTAAGTGTTATAGCTAGAGTGGAGGGGTATTTGCTGGCCTATAACGAAAGAGTACTGTAGAGTTTCACAGAGGTGTTAACCTGTGGGAGAATAGTGGTGCCCCACAATTCCTGCACGGGGCTGTTCCCCACCCGATCTCACCTTCGCCTCCACCAGCAGTAACAGTTCTGCCGACATACTCGACCGCAGCGGCGGCCACCATAATAATTCAGGTCCAAACTTGCTAGCCTATCATATTCCTCCCCTTTGCCCGACTGTTCCCGCCCATTGTGGTGCAACCCGCCTGCCCTTCTCTTGACATATTTCTCCATAGGCTATAGTGATAAAGTTTATGGAGAACGTACGCAATGAAAGCTTTAAATAGAGATGGGATTGGCTATTTGTAATGTCAATCAAGCAAAAGTGGCAGGTGGGCGTGTATTATGGGCTACATACAGGACACATACACTTCTGCAGCTGCCCCAGCCCAGCCTCTCCCGGTCCACCAGGATTTTTCCCGGTATCCCGGCGGCCCAATCCGGCCCTGGATGCATTCAAAGAAAAGATTAGTCTGAGAAATAAAGTTTAAAAAAGTTTCATTAGCTGTTTAAATATTGACAAAAGAAGTGTAAAGTTTTAGTGTCTATAAAACAATGGGAGCTGCCATGTTGTAACTTAGGTTACCTTCTCTGCTGTGGCCAATTAGAGACAGTTATAAATATGTCACTAGAGTGTGCAGCCAATGACTGTGTGGAATATAACAATGATCTGTACTTTTATTTCTAACAGGAACTGAAAAGCTCACAATTTCAGAATGGAATTGCAAAAAAGGGAACAAAATAAATAATGAAAGTATATTGTAGAGTATTTTTCATTATACAATGTATCATTTAATATTACCAATGCAAAGTGTTAAATGTATGCCGTATTAAGACACCAAAACACGAATACAATTTAACAGGACACTTTTAGTTTGGCTAAAACAGAAACAGGTTTTCTCAGGCTTTCCAAAGTCATTTTAATGTTTTTTTTCCTTATCAGGCTTTTGGATGTTTGTCATTGTCAACTAATACAGTTGTTGAAGTTGTCACTGTTGGCTTATAGAATGGATACCCAGACAACATCCCAACTCTCCCTGAAGTTCAGGGAGTCTCCCTGATTGCAACAACGGCTCCCTGATGCCAGCAAATGAAATGCAATGTCCCTGAAACTCCAAGTACTATGATCCAATGTGGCCCAAATCAGGAAAAGTGTTTCTTTAAGGAAAGCCTTTAGTTGCTGCGACGTTATAGAACCCTCAAATCAGTAGACAAAAAGCCCCCACTTATTCTAATAAAAACAAAACACAAATACTACCTTATTTACTGCATGTAATTAAACTTTATATTCTAAAATATGTAAGCTTTCAACAAGTGTACGATCAATGGAAAATAGGTTTGTTGTATGTGGTTGTGCAATAAAGCTACTTTTTTAATGTGACTTTAGTGGGAAGCTACTTTAATGATAAGTCTCTATCTTATTCAGGGTTTCAAGGTATCCAATATATAACTGGGGGGGGGAGGGTGGCGGCGCAGTAGCGGGTAAAGCCACCTCCCTGAAATGAGTTTTTGCAGGTTGGGATGTCTGGATACCATGTATCTCCTGCAAGTTTCAGTTTAAATTAAACATTTGATGTTGGTACAAGATATTTTTAATTAACACACATCGGACTTACCAGTGACAATGGATTCAATGTAAAATGAAGTCTGTTTTGGTAAATATTATAGCTATCAACACTGTGTAGTATGCAATGTGTAAAACACTGGTGAATTGGAACTGTAAAGTGTGATGCAGTTATAGCTAGCTACCACTTGGTGGTGCTATAAGATTAGAAAACACTTCCACCCTGCAAATGGATATGAAAACTTTTTCTTTCACGATTCAGATGGAAAATACAATTTTAAACAATTTTCCTGTTATCCAACTTTATTCCCCTGGTATTGGTTTGCATTAAAAGAAATACATTCAACACACCCAGTTTTAAATTAAAAATATATGATATCATCTCAGAGACAATGAGGGGTACTTATCAACGCGTCTACTTTACCTGCCTTCGCCGGTCCAATACGCCCGCCTAAGCTCGCCTACCATCGCTGCCGCGGACCTGAATATGTTCGCCTAAGTTATCAAAAAAGCTGTCAAACAGCCGCGCACCAAGTACGGGGCGATGAGCAGCAGACTGTGAGAGTTATCACTCATCCGATCTTGCTGCTCTTCGGCTTTTTTACAGCTTTATTGCTAGCCTGTCACTAAACACCCACACTAAACTACACTATTCTACCCCCTATACCGGCGCCCCCGGAGCCCCCCGCAACTCAATAAAGTTATTAACCCCTAAACCGCCGCTCCTAGACCCCGCCGCAACTCTTATAAATGTATTAACCCCTAAACCGCCGCTCCTGGACCCCGCCGCCACCTACATTATACCTAGTAACCCCTATCCTGCCCCCCCTATACCGCCAACCTCTATAATAGTTATTAACCCCTATCCTGCTGATCCCGGACCTCGCTGCAACTAAATAGTTTAACCCCTAAACCACCGCTCCCGGACCCCGCCGCAACCTATATTAAACTTATTAATCCCTAATCTGCCCCCCCTACACCGTCGCCACCTATAATAAATTTATTAACTCCTAATCTGCCCCCCCCTACACCGTAGCCACCTATAATAAATTTATTAACCCCTATCCTGCCCCGCACTACACCGCCGCCACTGTAATAAAATTATTAACCCCTAAACCTAAGTTTAACACTAACCCTAACACCCCCCTAACTTAATATAAAAGTTATTAACTATTTAATAGCTACCTAGTTAAAATAAAGAGAAATTTACCTGTAAAATAAATCCTAACCTAAGTTACAATTACACCTAACACTACACTTTAATAAATTATTCCTATTTAAAACTAAATACTTACCTGTAAAATAAACCCTAAGATAGCTACAATGTAATTAATAATTTTTACAGGTAACTTTGTATTTATTTTAGCTAGTCAGAATAGTTATTAAATAGTTATTAACTATTTAATAACTACCTAGCTAAAAGAAATACAAAATTATCTGTAAAATAAATCCTAACCTAAGTTACAATTAAACCTAACACTACACTATCATTAAATTAATTAAATAAATTACCTACAAATAACTACAATTAAATACAATTACATTAACTAAAGTACAAAAAATAAAAAAAGCTGTTACAAAAAATAAAAAAAATAAGTTACAAACATTTAACAAATATTACAACAATTTTAAGCTACTTACACCTAATCTAAGCCCCCTAATAAAATAACAAAGCCCCCCAAAATAAAAAAATTCCCTACCCTATTCTAAATTAAAAAGTTCAAAGCTCTTTTACCTTACCAGCCCTTAAAAGGGCCTTTTGCGGGGCATGCCCCAAAGAATTCTGCTCTTTTGCCTGTAAAAGAAAAATACAACCCCCCAACATTAAAACCCACCACCCACATACCCCTAATCTAACCCAAACCCCCCTTAAAAAAACTAACACTACCCCCCTGAAGATCATCCTACCTGGAGTCGTCTTCACTCAGCCGAGCCACCGATGGAACCGAAGAGGAGATCCGGAGCGGCAGAAGTCATCATCCAAGGGGCGCTGAAGAAATCTTCCATCCGATGAAGTCATCATCCAGGCGGCGCTGAAGAAGTCTTCCATCCGGGCGATGTCATCTTCCAAGCGGCGTCTTCAATCTTCATCCATCCGGAGCGGAGCCATCTTCAGACGAGCCGAGGCGGAGCCATCCTCTTCTTCCCGACGACTACCGACGAATGGATATTCCTTTAAGGGACGTCATCCAAGATGGAGTCCCTTCAATTCCGATTGGCTGATAGGATTCTATCAGCCAATCGAAATTAAGGTAGGAAAAATCTGATTGGCTGATACAATCAGCCAATCAGATTGAGCTCGCATTCTATTGGCTGATCAGAACAGATTTAAGGGGGGTTTGGGTTAGATTAGAGGTATGTGGGTGGTGGGTTTTAATGTTGGGGGGGTTGTATTTTTCTTTTACAGGCAAAAGAGCAGAATTCTTTGGGGCATGCCCCGCAAAAGGCCCTTTTAAGGGCTGGTAAAGTAAAAGAGCTTTGAACTTTTTAATTTAGAATAGGGTAGGGAATTTTTTTATTTTGGGGGGCTTTGTTATTTTATTAGGGGGCTTAGATTAGGTGTAAGTAGCTTAAAATTGTTGTAATATTTGTTAAATGTTTGTAACTTATTTTTTTTATTTTTTGTAACTTAGCTTTTTTTATTTTTTGTACTTTAGTTAGTTTATGTAATTGTATTTAATTGTAGTTATTTGTAGGTAATTTATTTAATTTATTTATTGATAGTGTAGTGTTAGGTTTAATTGTAACTTAGGTTAGGATTTATTTTACAGGTAATTTTGTATTTCTTTTAGCTAGGTAGTTATTAAATAGTTAATAACTATTTAATAACTATTCTAACTAGCTAAAATAAATACAAAGTTACCTGTAAAATAAATATAAATCCTACAATAGCTACAATGTAATTATTAATTACATTGTAGCTATCTTAGGGTTTATTTTACTGGTAAGTATTTAGTTTTAAATAGGAATAATTTATTAAAGTATAGTGTAGTGTTAGGTGTAATTGTAACTTAGGTTAGGATTTATTTTACAGGTAAATTTCTCTTTATTTTAGCTAGGTAGCTATTAAATAGTTAATAACTATTTAATAGCTATTGTACCTAGTTAAAATAAATTGAAAGTTGCCTGTAAAATAAAAATAAATCCTAAGATAGCTACAATATAATTATTATTTATATTGTAGCTATATTAGGGTTTATTTTAAAGGTAAGTATTTAGTTTTAAATAGGATTAATTTAGTTAATAAGAGTTAAATTTATTTAGATGTATTTAATTAATATTTAAGTTAGGGGGGTGTTAGGGTTAGTGTTAGACTTAGGTTTAGGGGTTAATAATTGTATTACAGTGGCGGCGGTATGGGGGGGCAGGATAGGGGTTAATAATTTTATTACAGTGGTGGCGGTGTAGGGGGGGCAGGATAGGGGTTAATAAATTTATTATAGGTGGCGACGGTGTAGGGGGGGCAGATTAGGGGTTAATAAGTTTAAGATAGGTTGCGGTGGGGTCCGGGAGCGGCGGTTTAGGGGTTAAACTATTTATTTAGGTGCGGCGAGGTACGGTATCAACAGGATAGGGGTTAATAACTTAATTCTAGGTGGCGGCGGTATAGGGGGGGCAGGATAGGGGTTACTAGGTATAATGTAGGTGGCGGCGGGGTCCGGGAGAGGCGGTTTAGGGGTTAATACATTTATAAGAGTTGCGGCGGGGTCTAGGAGCGGCGATTTAGGGGTTAGTAACTTTATTAAGTTGCGGGGGGCTCCGGGGACGCCGGTATAGGGGGTTAACATGTTTAATATAGTTGTGGTGGGCTCCGGGAGCGGCGGTTTAGGGGGTAATACATTTAGTTGCGGCGGTGTAGGGGGGGGGGGGCAGATTAGGGGTGTTTAGACTCGGGGTACATGTTAGGGTGTTAGGTTAAGACGTTTCCCATAGGAATCAATGGGATGTCGGGCAGCAGCGAACATGAACTTTCGCTATAGTCAGACTCCCATTGATTCCTATGGGATCCGCCGCCTCCAGGGCAGCGGTTTGAAAACCAGGTACACTGGGCCGGAAAAGTGCCGAGCGTACCTGCTAGTTTTTTGATAACTAGCAAAAGTAGTCAGATTGTGCCGAACTTGTGTGCGGAACATCTGGAGTGACGTAAGAATCGATCTGTGTCGGACTGAGTCCGGCGGATCGAAGCGTACGTCACAAAATTCTACTTTTGCCGGTATCTAGGGCTTGATAACTAAGGCGAATCAGCCTCGCCTCAAATACGCTGCGGAATTCCAGCGTATTTGAGGTAGACGGCTTGATAACTACCCCCCAATGGATCTACATTGGTGGTCAGTTTATTAGTTTTATTAGCAAACCTGATCCTTAATGCAAATATCTAATCACCCTATCGTGACATCAATTCATGCTTAAAAATATGCAGACAAAGTCAAAAGGTTGAGCTGTTGTTCAAAGCAAACATCAGAATGGGGAAAACTGTCTTCTACTGACCATGGAATCGCTGTTGGTGTCAGACAGTAAGCATCAGTTTTGTTAAAGGGACATAAAACACTAAGCAAATGCTAGATAGAATGATGCATTTAAAGAAAAGTCTGAGAATAAAATGTAGATGGATTTTTTAAAGTTTAATTAGTTGTTTAAATATTGAAGAAGAGGATGGCTCCGCGTCGGCTCGTCTGAAGATGGCTCCGCTCCGCTTCGGATGGATGAAGATTGAAGACGCCGCTTGGAAGATGACATCGCCCGGATGGAAGACTTCTTCAGCGCCGCCTGGATGATGACTTCATCGGATGGAAGATTTCTTCAGCGCCCCTTGGATGATGACTTCTGCCGCTCCGGATCTCCTCTTCGGTTCCATCGGTGGCTCGGCTGAGTGAAGACGACTCAAGGTAGGATGATCTTCAGGGGGGTAGTGTTAGGTTTATTTAAGGGGGGTTTGGGTTAGATTAGGGGTATGTGGGTGGTGGGTTTTAATGTTGGGGGGGTTGTATTTTTCTTTTACAGGCAAAAGAGCAGAATTCTTTGGGGCATGCCCCGCAAAAGGCCCTTTTAAGGGCTGGTAAAGTAAAAGAGCTTTGAACTTTTTAATTTAGAATAGGGTAGGGAATTTTTTTATTTTGGGGGCTTTGTTATTTTATTAGTGGGCTTAGATTAGGTGTAAGTAGCTTAAAATTGTTGTAATATTTGTTAAATGTTTGTAACTTATTTTTTTTATTTTTTGTAACTTAGCTTTTTTTATTTTTTGTACTTTAGTTATTTTATGTAATTGTATTTAATTGTAGTTATTTGTAGGTAATTTATTTAATTTATTTATTGATAGTGTAGTGTTAGGTTTAATTGTAACTTAGGTTAGGATTTATTTTACAGGTAATTTTGTATTTCTTTTAGCTAGGTAGTTATTAAATAGTTAATAACTATTTAATAACTATTCTAACTAGCTAAAATAAATACAAAGTTACCTGTAAAATAAATATAAATCCTACAATAGCTACAATGTAATTATTAATTACATTGTAGCTATCTTAGGGTTTATTTTACAGGTAAGTATTTAGTTTTAAATAGGAATAATTTATTAAAGTATAGTGTAGTGTTAGGTGTAATTGTAACTTAGGTTAGGATTTATTTTACAGGTAAATTTCTCTTTATTTTAGCTATTTTTAGGAGCGGCGGTTTAGGGGGTAATACATTTATTTAGTTGCGGCGGTGTAGGGGGGGCAGATTAGGGGTGTTTAGACTCGGGGTACATGTTAGGGTGTTAGGTGAAGACGTTTCCCATAGGAATCGATGGGATGTCGGGCAGCAGCGAACATGAACTTTCGCTATAGTCAGACTCCCATTGATTCCTATGGGATCCGCCGCCTCCAGGGCAGCGGTTTGAAAACCAGGTACACTGGGCTGGAAAAGTGCCGAGCGTACCTGCTAGTTTTTTGATAACTAGCAAAAGTAGTCAGATTGTGCCGAACTTGTGTGCGGAACATCTGGAGTGACGTAAGAATCGATCTGTGTCGGACTGAGTCCGGCGGATCGAAGCGTACGTCACAAAATTCTACTTTTGCCGGTATCTAGGGCTTGATAACTAAGGCGAATCAGCCTCGCCTCAAATACGCTGCGGAATTCCAGCGTATTTGAGGTAGACGGCTTGATAACTACCCCCCAATGGATCTACATTGGTGGTCAGTTTATTAGTTTTATTAGCAAACCTGATCCTTAATGCAAATATCTAATCACCCTATCGTGACATCAATTCATGCTTAAAAATATGCAGACAAAGTCAAAAGGTTGAGCTGTTGTTCAAAGCAAACATCAGAATGGGGAAAAATGTCTTCTACTGACCATGGAATCGCTGTTGGTGTCAGACAGTAAGCATCAGTTTTGTTAAAGGGACATAAAACACTAAGCAAATGCTAGATAGAATGATGCATTTGAAGAAAAGTCTGAGAATAAAATGTAGATGGATTTTTTAAAGTTTAATTAGTTGTTTAAATATTGAAAAAATAAGTTTAAAGTTTTAGTGTCTATAAAACAATGGGAGTTGCCATGTTGTAACTTAGGTTACTTTCTCTGCTGTGGCCAATTAGGTACAGTTATAAATAGGTCACTAGAGTGTGCAGCCAATGGCTGTGTGGAATATAACAGTGTTCTGTACTTCCATTTCTAATAGGAACTGAAAAGCTCACAATTTCAAAATGGAATTACAGGAAAAACAAAATTTATGCTTACCTGATACATTTATTTATTTCTTGACACGGTGAGTCCACGGATCATCATCAAATACTGTTGGGAATATCACTCCTAGCCAGCAGGAGGAGGCAAAGAGCACCACAGCAAAGCTGTTAAGTATCACTTCCCTTCCCACAACCCCCAGTCATTCGACCGAAGGAAAAGAAGAGAAAGGAAATAACACGAGGTGCCTGAGGTTTATATGACATAGAAAAATTGTCTGAAAAAAAGGCGGGCCGTGGATTTACCGTGTCAAGAAAGAAATACATTTATCAGGTAAGCATAAATTTACTTTTCTTTCTAATGACACGGTGAGTCCACGGATCATCATCAATTACTGTTGGGAATCAATACCCAAGCTAGAGGACACAGATGATAAGGGAGGGACAAGACAGGTAACCTAAACAGAAGGCACCACTACTTGAAGAACCTTTCTCCCAAAAGTATCAAACTTATATAATTTAGAAAAAGTATGCAAAGATGACCAAGTTGCAACCTTGCAAATCTGTTCCACTGAAGCTTCACTCTTGAAAGCCCAGGAAGAAGAGACAGCCCTCGTGGAATGAGCTGTGATTTTCTCATGAGCTTGCTGTCCAGCAGTTTCATAGGCCAAACGGATAACACTCTTCAGCCAAACAGAAAGCGAAGTAGTCATAGCTTTCTGACCCTTGCACTTCCCAGAAAAACAAACAAATAAGGCAGAGGACTGATGAAAGTCCTTAGTCACCTGCAAAAAGAATAACAGCGCACAAACAACATCTAGGTTATGCAACAAGCATTCCTTATGAGAAGAAGGGTTAGGACACAAAGAAAGAACAACTATTTCCTGATTAATATTCTTGAACAAAACAACTTTAGGCAAGAAACAAAATTTCCAAGATAACAACTTAATATCTAAGGAATGCATAGGCTCAAACGGAGCCTGCTGTAAAACCTTAAGAACAACATTAAGACTCCAGGGAATAGTAACCTCTAATCTGCAATTCCTAAATTTGCCGTCACCTACCTACATTTATTAACCCCTAATCTGCCGCCCCCAATGTCGCCGCCACTATATTAAAGTTATTAACCCCTAAATCTAAGTCTAACCCTAACCCCCCTAACTTAAATATAATTTAAATAAATATAAATAAAATAACTATCATTAACTAAATTATTCCTATTTAAAACTAAATACTTACTTATAAAATAAAACCTAAGCTAGCTAGAATATAACTAATAGTTACATTGTAGCTAGCTTAGGATTTATTTTTATTTTACAGGCTTTGTATTTATTTTAACTAGGCAGAATAGTTATTAAATAGTTATTAACTATTTAATAACTACCTAGCTAAAATAAAAACAAAAGGACCACTTCTGCTCGGTTGGATGAAGACGTCTCCCGGTAGGTCGATCTTCAGGGGGTTAGTGTTAGGTTTTTTTAAGGGGGGATTGGGTGGGTTTTAGAGTAGGGTTGGTTATGTGGGTGGTGGGTTTTAATGTTGGGGGGGGTTTGTAATTTTTTTTACAGGTAAAAGAGCTGATTCCTTTGGGGCAATGCCCCGCAAAAGGCCTTTTAAGGTCTATTTGTAATTTAGTGTAGTTTAGGTTGTTGTTTTTTTATTTTGGGGGGGCTTTTTATTTTGTTAGGGGGATTAGATTAGGTGTAATTAGTTTAAAAATCTTGTAATTTTTTTATTATTTTCTGTAATTTAGTGTTGTTGTTTTTTGGTACTTTAGATCATTTTATTTAATTTAGGGAATTAATTTAATTATAGTGGTAGTGTTAGATGTAATTGTAACTTAGGTTAGGTTTTATTTTACAGGTACTTTTGTCTTTATTTTAGCTAGGTAGTTATTAAATAGTTAATAACTATTTAATAACTATTCTACCTAGTTAAAATAAATACAAACTTGCCTGTAAAATAAAAATAAACCCTAAGCTAGCTACAATGTAACTATTAGTTATATTGTAGCTAGCTTAGGGTTTATTTTATAGGTAAGTATTTAGTTTTAAATAGGAATAATTTAGTAAATGATAGTTATTTTTATTTAGATTTATTTAAATTATATTTAAGTTAGGGGGTGTTAGGGTTAGACTTAGGTTTAGGGGTTAATAACTTTAATATAGTGGCGGCGACGTTGGGGGCAGCAGATTAGGGGTTAAGAAGTGTAGGTAGGTTGCGGCGACATTGGGGGCAGCAGATTAGGGGTTCATAAGTATAATGTAGGTGGCGGCGGTGTCCAGATTGGCAGATTAGGGGTTAATAATATAATGTAGGTGTCGGCGATGTCGGGGGCGCAGATTAGGGGTTAATATGTGTAAGATTAGGGGTGTTTAGACTCAGGGTTCATGCTAGGGTGTTAGGTGTAGACATAAATGTATTTTCCCCATAGGAATCAATGGGGCTGCGTTAGGAGCTAAACGCTGCTTTTTTGCAGGTGTTAGGGTTTTTTTCAGCCGGCTCTCCCCCATTGACTCCTATGTGGAAATCGTGCACGAGCATGTTTAGCCAGCTCACCGCTAACGTAAGCAGGTCTGATATTGAGGTGAGATGTGGAGCAAAATTTTGCTCTACAATCACTTTTTTGCGGTTAACGCCGGGTTTGGAAAAACCCCTAATACCCGCGCTGTCTGTAACTGAGCGGCGAGCATAAACTGCTCGTTAGCACCGCACAGCTTCTAACGCCAAACTCGTAATCTAGCCAAATATTTGTGTCTAAAAACCAAACAGAATTCTCTGCCAAGAAAAGCTGAGAGGAAAATTAAATTCAATTTTAATATCTAAATATTATAATGAAAAAGAATACTGTCACTTTAAAAACAGTAATTTAAAGTTAATTTAAGAGACGTTGTAACAGACACAGAGCATGTAGAGATGATTGTGCAAAAACAAAATAAGAAACATCATATCCTAAGAAACATTCTCCATAAACATGATAAAGAACGTTTTATATCTACAATATCGTTTGGATAGAATAGGATTTGCACATTAACATTGTGTTGTTAAATAAAAAGACATGTAAACTCCGTTCTCATTCAGAGTTGACTGAGAGACGCGGGGGTCATATGACCGGACCCGGCCAGAGACGGAAATGGCGTCGCAGCTCCTTCTCTGTGAAGGAGGCGGAGACACAGCTAACAGTATGGAAATAAAGCATGCAATATTTTTTTAACATCGCGCTTCATGCGCCCACCAGAAAAACTGCTTGACCCTGTATCAAGAAAAATACAATCTCAATGATCTCAGATGCTGCTCCTATTCACACAGTAGTGTGGCGGTAACTTCCTTATTAGGAAACCGACATCGAACTGCGCAGTCAAAAGACATATAGTCACTACACAAAAAGTCTCAAAACTAAGAAACTAACCTTCTGACAAAGAGCTAAAAATACACTTCCAAACATCAAATAAAAATAGTATAGAGGTGACATTAACCCTTAGGTGCCTCTAAACTTCCACAGGAGTCCAGACGATCAGGGGATTACATATTAACCCCCTAGTCTCCTATCACCATAAACTGCCTGCGTCTGCCTAAAATATCCTTCTAAGGCATATTTGTGTCCCACATAATGTTGCAGAGAAGGCTTAACCCTTTTAGTGCCAGTCTCCCATCCTGAAGACGAAAAGGCACTTACCTGCAGTCTAGCCGTCCAGCAGGAGGACAGCCTACCTGATATGAGAGGATACCCCTCCTCACAGAGATCTGTAGAGAAAAGAAAGAGTAAACCTACTCAGGCTTTCTATGCCATGGGCAGCAACAATGTTAGGAAAATGCAGCAAGGCCCACATTACAAGTTCCTAACTGCTTTAAAGCCACCACTGCCCTATTGAAGAGACTAACAGGGAGTACGGCTATACCCAAACTTGAAAAGAAAGATCAGAGCAAACCTACTCTGACTTTCAAAATAATAAAATCTTGATTGAAGTGAAAGAAATCCAATCTTCTTCAGTCACCTCTTCCTTGTACTGAAGGCAAAGAGAATGACTGGGGGTTGTGGGAAAGGAAGTGATACTTAACAGTTTTGCTGTGGTGCTCTTTGCCTCCTCGTCCTGGCCAGGAGTGATATTTCCAACAGTAATTGATGATGATCCGTGGACTCACCATGTTGTTAGAAATAAATAAATAATGAAAGTATATTGCAGAGTGTTATATACAATTTACAATTTTGCGTTAGAAGCTATGCGGTGCTAACGAGCAGTTTATGCTCACCACTCACTTACAGACAGCGCTGGTATTACGGGTTTTTACAAACCCGGCATTAACCGCAAAAAAGTGATCGTAGAGCAAAATTTTGCTCCACATCTCACCTCAATACAAGCGCTGCTTACGTTAGCGGTGAGCTGGCTGAACGTGCTCATGCACAATTTCCCCATAGGAATCAATGGGGGAGAGCCGGCTGAAAAAAAACCTAACACCTGCAAAAAAGCAGCCCCATTGATTCCTATGGAGAAAATACATTTATGTCTACACCTAACACCCTAACATGAACCCTGAGTCTAAACACCCCTAATGTTACACTTATTAACCCCTAATCTGCCGCCCCTGACATCGCCGACACCTACATTATATTGATTAACCCCTAATCTGCCGCTCCGGACACTACCGCCACCTACATTATACTTATGAACCCCTAATCTGCTGCCCCCAACATCGCCGACACCTACATTATATTTATTAACCCCTAATCTGCCATCCCTAACATCGCTGACACCTACCTACATTTATTAACCCCTAATCTGCCGCCCCCAACGTTGCCGCCACTATATTAAAGTTATTAACCCCTAAATCTAAGTCTAACCCTAACCCTAACACCCCCCTAACTTAAATATAATTTAAATAAATCTAAATAAAATATCTATCATTAACTAAATTATTCCTATTTAAAACTAAATACTTACCTATAAAATAAACCCTAAGATAGCTACAATATAACTAATAGTTACATTGTAGCTAGTTTAGGGTTTATTTTTATTTTATAGGCAAGTTTGTATTTATTTTAACTAGGTAGAATAGTTATTAAATAGTTATTAACTATTTAATAACTACCTAGCTAAAATAAAGACAAAAGTACCTGTAAAATAAAACCTAACCTAAGTTACAATTACACCTAACACTACACTATAATTAAATTAATTCCCTAAATTAAATAAAATTATCTAAAGTACAAAAAAAACAAACACTAAATTACAGAAAATAATAAATAAATTACAAGATTTTTAAACTAATTACACCTAATCTAATCCCTATAACAAAATAAAAAAGCACCCCCAAAATAAAAAAAGCCCTACCCTACACTAAATTACAAATAGCCCTTAAAAGGGCCTTTTGCGGGGCATTGCACCAAAGTTATCAGCTCTTTTACCTGTAAAAAAAATTACAAAAATTACAAATCCCCCCCCAACATTAAAACCCACCACCCACACAACCAACCCTACTCTAAAACCCACCCAATCCCCCCTTAAAAAAAACACTAACCCCTTGAAGATCACCTTACCGGGAGACGTCTTCATCCAACCGGGCAGAAGTGGTCCTCCAGACGGGCAAAAGTCTTCATCCAAGCCGGACAGAAGTGGTCCTCCAGACGGGCAGAAGTCTTCATCCAGACGGAATCTTCTATCTTCATCAATCCGGCACAGAGCGGGTCCATCTTCAAGACATCCGACGCGGAGCATCCTCTTCTTCCGACGGCTACGACTGAATGAAGGTTCCTTTAAATGACGTCATCCAAGATGGCGTCCCTTCAATTCCTATTGGCTGATAGAATTCTATCAGCCAATTGGAATTAAGGTAGAAAAAATCCTATTGGCTGATGCAATCAGCCAATAGGATTGAGCTCCCATTCTACTGGCTGATTAGAACAGCCAATCAGCCAATAGGATTTTTTCTACCTTAATTCTGATTGGCTGATAGAATTCTATCAGCCAATCGGAATTGAAGGGATGCCATCTTGGATGACGTCATTTAAAAGGTACCTTCATTCAGTCGTAGCCGTCGGAAGAAGAGGATGCTCCGCGTCGGATGTCTTGAAGATGGACCCGCTCCGCGCCGGATGGATGAAGATAGAAGATGCCGTCTGGATGAAGACTTCTGCCCGTCTTGAGAACCACTTCTGCCCGGTTGGATGAAGACGTCTCCCGGTAAGGTGATCTTCAAGGGATTAGTGTTAGGTTTTTTGTAAGGGTGTACTGGGTGGGTTTTAGAGTAGGGTTGGTTGTGTGGGTAGTGGGTTTTAATGTTGGGGGGGATTTGTAATTTTTTTAAAAGGTAAAAGAGCTCATTACTTTGGGGCAATGCCCCGCAAAAGGCCCTTTTAGGGGCTATTTGTAATTTAGTGTAGGGTAGGGCTTTTTTATTTTGGGGGGGCTTTTTTATTTTGTTAGGGGGATTAGATTAGGTGTAATTAGTTTAAAAATCTTGTAATTTGTTTATTATTTTCTGTAATTTAGTGTTCGTTTGTTTTTGTACTTTACATAATTTTATTTAATTTAGGGAATTAATTTAATTTAATTATAGTGTAGTGTTAGGTGTAATTGTAACTTAGGTTAGGTTTTATTTTACAGGTACTTTTGTCTTTATTTTAGCTAGGTAGTTATTAAATAGTTAAAATAAATACAAACTTGCCTGTAAAGTAAAAATAAAACCTAAGCTAGCTACAATGTAACTATTAGTTATATTGTAGCTATCTTAGGGTTTATTTTATAGGTAAGTATTTAGTTTTAAATAGAAATAATTTAGTTAATGATAGTTATTTTATTTAGATTTATTTAAATTATATTTAAGTTAGGGGGGGTTAGGGTTAGACTTAGATTTAGGGGTTAATAACTTTAATATAGTAGTGGCGGCGACGGGGGCGGCAGATTAGGGGTTAATAAATGTAGGTAGGTGTTGGCGATGTTAGGGACGGCAGATTAGGGGTTAATAATATTTAACTAATGTTTGCGAGGCGGGAGTGCGGCGGTTTAGGGGTTAATATATTTATTATAGTGGCAGCGATGACCGGTTCGGCAGATTAGGGGTTAAAAATTTTATTTTAGTGTTTGCAATGTGGGAGGGCATTGGTTTAGGGGTTAATAGGTAGTTTATGGGTGTTAGTGTACTTTTTAGCACTTTAGTTAAGAGTTTTATGCTACGGCGCTGTAGTGTAAAACTCTTAACTACTGACTTTAAAATGCGGTACCAGGCTTGATAGGAGAGGGTCTACCGCTCACTTTTTGGCAGAATCGTAATACCGGCTCTATGCAAGTCCAATTGAAAAAAGAGGATACGCAATTGACGTAAGTGGATTTGCGGTATTTCCGAGTCTGGTCAAAAGAGTGAGCTGTACACCTGTACCTGCAAGACTCGTAATACCAGCGGGCGTTAAAAAGCAGCGTTGGGACCGGCCAACGCTGCTTTTTAAGCCTAACGCACAACTCGTAATCTAGCCGAAAGTGTTTTTAATGTCCCTTTAATAGGAGGTGGCAGAGGAGAATGGCCAGACTGGTTCAAGCTGACAGATACACAAAATAACTACACATTACAACAGTGCTACGCAGAAGGCCCTGAACACACAACACAAGGAAAATGTTCCTTTAATAACTTGCTTAGGAGCCATCCCACTTCTGGAGCACTATATGGCAGCAGGTTTGCAAGAATGTTATCCATTTGCAAGAGCACTAGAGGGCAGCACTATTTCCTGTTATGTAGTGCTCTATATGCCTACCTAGGTATCTCTTCAACACAGAATATTATGGGAACTAAGCAAATGTGATAAAAGAAGTAAATTGGAAAAAAATATATATCCTCTGTCTGAGTCACAAAAGAAAAGGTTTGGGTTTCATAAAGTTAATTAAATAGTTAAAGTACAGCTCTGGACCCACAGAGCACTGCAGGTCCTAAATGGAAACTGCCACTAGTGCTGCTGATTGGATCAGTGGCAGATTGCACTTGATACCAGCAGTGATCTGCGGGTCCTAAGCGAGACTTTAAAGGGATATGAAATAGTGCTCCTTTACTAAAAAAAATATACAGTATCTCACAAAAGTGAGTACACCCCTCACATTTTTGTAAATATTTTATTATATCTTTTCATGTGACAACACTGAAGAAATTACACTTTGCTACAATGTAAAGTAGTGAGTGTACAGCCTGTATAACAGTGTAAATTTGCTGTCCCCTCAAAATAGCTCAACACACAGCCATTAATGTCTAAACCGTTGGCAGCAAAAGTGAGTACACCCCTAAGCGGAAATGTCCAAATTGGGCCCAAAGTGTCAATATTTTGTGTGGCCACCACTATTTTCCAGCACTGCCTTAACCCTCTTGGGCATGGAGTTAACCAGAGCTTCACAGGTTGCCACTGGAGTCCTCTTCCACTCCTCCATGACGACATCACAGAGCTGGTGGATGTTAGAGACCTTGCGCTCCCCCACCTTCCATTTGAGGATGCCCCACAGATGCTCAATAGGGTTTAGGTCTGGAGACATGCTTGGCCAGTCCATCACCTTTACCCTCAGCTTCTTTAGCAAGGCAGTGGTCGTCTTGGAGGTGTGTTTGGGGTTATTATCATGTTGGAATACTACCCTGCAGCCCAGTCTCTGAAGGGAGGGGGATCATGCTCTGCTTCAGTATGTCACAGTACATGTTGGCATTCATGGTTCCCTCAACGAACTGTAGTTCCCCAGTGCTGGCAGCACTCATGCAGGCCCCCCAGACCATGACACTCCCACCACCATGCTTAACTGTAGGCAAGACACACTTGTCTTTGTACTCCTCACCTGGTTGCCGGCAGACATGCTTGACACCATCTGAACCAAATAAGTTTATCTTGGTCTCATCGGACCACAGGACATGGTTCCAGTAATCCATGTCCTTAGTCTGCTTGTCTTCAGCAAACTGTTTGCAGGCTTTCTTGTGCATCATCTTTAGAAGAGACATCCTTCTGGGACGACAGCCATTCAGACCAATTTGATGCAGTGTGCGGCATATGGTCTGAGCACTGACAGGCTGACTCCCCACCCCTTCAACCTCTGCAGCAATGCTGGCAGCACTCATATGTCTATTTCCCAAAGACAACCTCTGGATATGACGCTGGGCACATGCACTCAACTTCTTTGGTCGACCATGGTGAGGCCTGTTCTGAGTGGAACCTGTCCTGTGAAACCGCTGTATGGTCTTGCCCACCGTGCTGCAGCTCAGTTTCAGGGTCTTGGCTATCTTCTTATAGCCTAGGCCATCTTAATGTAGAGCAATAATTCTTTTTTTCAGATCCTCAGAGAGTTCTTTGACATGAGGTGCCATGTTGAACTTCCAGTGACCAGTATGAGAAAGTGTGAGAGCGATGTCATGGATACCAGACGGCTAAGGCTACCCCCCACCCCCCTACAACCTCACCCCTGTTGTTTCTCAGTGGTCATGGGCTCCTCAGAGCAACCACAATCTCTGGAAGCTTTTGGTTGCATGATTTTGTGTTCCAAACTTGTTTAGAAAAGAGCTGGTCTATGACCTGGAAAACCCTCCTAGGCTGGCTGGGCTCCTGGAACTCCCGGTCGGCCACCTCACAACGGACACCCGCCTAACCCCTCTCAGGCTGTCCGGGCTCCTGGAACTCCCGGTCGGCCAAAGAACAGCAGAACACCCGCTAACATTACCCCTGGTCGCTCCAGCAACCATGTGCTCCAGAGCTCCGCTCTTTTGGGGATTAGTAGCCTCTAGGGAGGACAAGAGGTGTGAGAATTACCGCAGGGGAGCTCCTTTGGGAACCGGGGTTTTGGACACCCCTACCCCATAATTTTAACGGGCTGTATCTCTGGTCCCCAATAACGATTCACGCCGCTTTTTGGACGGCAGCATCTGGGGACCGAGAGCTTTCAAATGAAACCCTGGAAGTGCCGCCGCTCCCCCGGGATCACCCCAAAACCGTCACCACTGTGTCCTGGGATTCTGTGAGACTATGGCTGCTGTGGAGGCGCCGGTTAGTCGGGAGGGGCGGGAATGGCGGGAAAACTGTGGCATTGTCTCCCTGTTTTAACAAGATGAGCTGTGTGTATAAAAGGAGTGTGTGTTGTACAATAAAATCAGTTCTTATTTCACCTGAATGCTAGTCTGTCTAGTTATTTGGGTGAGCTCCAGTTAAAATCACTTTCCTGGGCTACATAGCAGCCTGTTCCAGGCAAAGGAAGGACCCTCTGGCAGAGCTACCCAGTCGGGGTAGTTTGAGTCTGCCACAGGGTGGGACACTGAGTACTGGTGCTGTCGGGCATCAGGGGTGGCTACAGGCTGTGGTCACTAGCCAGCTACATAGCTGCAGTCGGCAGGGAGGAAGCATGACTCGTTTGGCGGAAATACGCAGTCAGGGTATCCGGGGGTATCCGTCACATTGGCTGGCAGCGGTGGGATCTGCTTCTTTCACACAGTTTCTGCTGACAGAGGAGACATACCACAGTAGCCGGTAAATATGGAGGCAGAGTTCCTAGGGAGAGTACAAAAGATGTTGACCGGAACAAATGATCCTTGTTCGGAACAGGACGTTCTGGCATGGAGGAACCTTGCCCTATGAGACCTCTGGTGGGAGGCTCTGCAACAGGAGCAGGAAAATGGAAAGGTCCTCCCCACCACGAATGACACGAGATTCCGGGTTCGGTGGACCGTGAGACTGCCTTTCCTGGGAGAACAGCCAAAGAAGGAATGGATAGCTGTTCTACATAGACTGATCCAGTAAGAGATGTGGGTGGAGGACGGCTATCGGGCCCTCCAATGGCTCTCTATGCAAGCGCAGCCATGGCTGGAGGAAGGCTCCCCCACAGAGGGCTTTGTCTTCGGCGGCCCTGGATTGCTGTTTACAAAAAGGACAGAGGACCCACAGTTTGGGAGCGAGACAGACCAGGGTCGGGAGGATATCTCTGGGCTCCAAGAGGAACTGCTGGATCTCTTGGAGGAGACCTGGCTGCTGGACGATCTGGATTTTATAATTGACCAGGAAGAGGCACTGGTCAAGGAATACAAAAGGCTGCTAGATCTTACTAAGCAGCGTGCCAAGGACATACAGATCTGGGGTGCAGCCCTCTGGGATTCATGGAGCTCGACCGTGGAGGAGTGGCAGCAAAGAAAAAGGGAACCAGGGCTGTGGGATCCTGATCAGCAGTCTGGCTCTGAGCTTATAGACTTGGACAAGGAAGCCACCCCAGCAGAAGCGCTAACAACAGGGCAGAGAGCCGCCGGCCTCTGCCCAGCACCTGTAACAGCTCCAGGAAACCCGGGAGCGGAGGTAGTCATCCTCCCTCCCCTTACAGAGAGAGATGGATGTTGATAACTCTCCCCAGCGGCAGAGCCAGGAGCCGGGAGAGAAGACAGTCAGTCTCTCTCCCCAGCGGCAGAGTCATCCCCTAGGAGCGGAGGTAGTTGTCCTCCCTCCCCGTATACAGAACCCCTTCCTGAAAGAGGAGACAGTCAGTCTCTCTCCCCAGCGGCAGAGCCATCTCCTGGGAGCGGAGGTAGTCGTCCTCCCTCCCCGTAAACAGAACCCCTTCCCGGAGAGGAGACAGTCAGTCTCTCTCCCCAGTGGCAGAGCCATCCCCCTGGGAGCGGAGGTAGTCGTCCTCCCTCCCCGTAAGCAGAACCCCTTTCTGGGAGAGGAGACAGTCGGTCTCTCTCCCCACAGGTAGATCCATCCTTCGGGAGCGGAGGTAGTTGTCCTCCCTCCCCTTACAGAGAAGCCCTTGCAGGAAGAGACGGGTATCGATATCTCTCCCGAGTGGCCAAATCCCTTTCTGGGAGAGGAGACAGTCGGTCTCTCTCCCCAGCGGCAGAGCCATCCCCTGGGAGCGGAGGTAGTCTTCCCCCCTCCCCGTAAGCAGAACCCCTTTCTGGGAGAGGAGACAGTCGGTCTCTCTCCCCAGAGGCAGATCCATCCTTCGGGAGCGGAGGTAGTCGTCCTCCCTCCACTTACAGAGAAGCCCTTGCAGAAAGAGACGGGTATCGATATCTCTCCCCAGTGGCCGAATCCCTTTCTGGGAGAGGAGACAGTCGGTCTCTCCCCAGCAGCAGAACAGTTTCTCATGGAGAGGAGGTAGCAGACCTCCCTCCCCAGCGGTAGATCTCCTTCTCAAGAGAAGAGACAGACGGACTCTCCCCTCAGTAGCTTGGCAGGGTCTCTACCCTTTTCTTGTCCCGGAGTATTTTTCACCGAGGGCAGTCGTTGCATTGGGCAAGGGGGATAAAAGTGTATACAGTTGGTGCCACATGTTTGGGCAGCCGAGCTTTACCTGCCTCACCAAGGAGCAACCTCCCCCTCTGGTCTGGGGTGGGAATACAGCTGGGAAACTGGCACTATCTTTGTTTGTGGGTGGGTCACAGAGTGTCACAGAGAGAGGCAGTGTGGCCATAGAACTTAAGGACACTGGAACTTGTGGGACAGCAATTGTTTTGGAGCCGGCCTTAGAAAACTTGTTCGGGACATTGCCTTATGTGACTTTCCCTGCGCCCAGGAACCCCCCAGGATGCCCCAAGCTCAGGAGAGAAAGGATAACCTCTCCCAACAACCGCGAAGTGGAGGGCCACCGTCGGACAGCCCCAGGCCGACCCGTTAAGGGTCTAGCTGGGTCTGCCGAACTGGAGGGGGGGGGAGATGTCACGGATACCAGACGGCTAAGGCTACCCCCCACCCCCCTACAACCTCACCCCTGTTGTTTCTCAGTGGTCTTGGGCTCCTCAGAGCAACCACAATCTCTGAAAGCTTTTGGTTGCATGGTTTTGTGTTCCAAACTTGTTTAGAAAAGAGCTGGTCTATGACCTGGAAAACCCTCCTAGGCTGGCTGGGCTCCTGGAACTCCCGGTCGGCTGCCTCACAACGGACACCCCCCTTACCCCTCTCAAGCTGTCCGGGCTCCTGGAACTCCCGGTCGGCCACAGGACAGCAGAACACCCACAAACATTACCCCTGGTTGCTCCAGCAACCATGTGCCCCAGAGCTCCGCTCTTTTGGGGATTAGGAGACCATAGGGAAGACAAGAGGTGGGAGAATTACCGGAGCGGAGCTCCTTTGGGAACCAGGGTTTTGGACACCCCTACCCCCATAATTTTAACGGGCTGTATCTGGGGACCGAGAGCTTTCAAATGACACCCTGGAAGTGCTGCCGCTCCCCCGGGATCACCCCAAAACCGTCACCACTGTGTCCTGGGATTCTGTGAGACTATGGTTGCTATGGAGGTGCCGGTCAGTCTGGAGGGGCGGGAATGGCAGGAAAACTGTGGCATTGTCTCCCTGTTTTATCAAGATGAGCTGTGTGTATAAAAGGAGTTTGTGTTGTACAATAAAATCAGTTCTTATTTCACCTGAATGCTAGTCTGTCTAGTTATTTGGGTGAGCTCCAGCTAAAATCACTTTCCTGGGCTACATAGCAGCCTGTTCCAGGCAAAGGAAGGACCCTCTGGCAGAGCTACCCAGTCGGGGTAGCTTGAGTCTGCCACAGGGTGGGACACTGAGTACTGGTGCTTTCGGGCATCAGGGGTGGCTACAGGCTGTGGTCACTAGCCAGCTACATAGCTGCAGTCGGCAGGGAGGAAGCATGACTCGTTTGGCGGAGATACGCAGTCGGGGTATCCGTCACAAGCGATAACACCAAATTTAACACACTTGCTCCCCATTCACACCTGAGACATTGTAACACTAACGAGTTACATGACACTGGGGAGGGAAAATGGCTAATTAGTCCCAATTCGGACATTTCCACTTAGGGGTGTACTCACTTTTGTTGCCAACAGTTTAAACATTAATGGCTGTGTGTTGAGTTATTTTTAGGGGACAGCAAATTTTCTCTGTTACACAGGCTGCACATTCACTACTTTACATTGTAGCAAAGTGTCATTTCTACAGTGTTGCCACATGAAAAGATATAATAAAATATTTACAAAAATGTGAGTGGTGTACTCACTTTTGTGAGATACTGTATGTTAAAGGAATATAAAACTCAAATTTGTTCTTTCGTGATTCAGATAGAGCATGCCACTTTAAGCAACTTTCTAATTTACTCCTATTACTAGTTTTTCTTTGTGCTCTGGGTATCTTTATTTGAAAAGCATGAATGTAAGCTTAGGAGCCGGCCCATTTTTGGTTCAACACCCTGGGTAGCGCTTGCTTAACCAAAAATGGGCCGGCTCTTAAGCTTACATTTTTGATTTTTCAAATAAAGATACCCAAAGAACAAAGAAAACTTGATAATAGGAGTAAATTAGAAAGTTGCTTAATTTTGCATTCTCTATCTGAATCATGAAAGAAAATAATTAGGTTTCTTTAAGGTTATCCCCCTCCTCGAACTAGTGATGAGTGCCGCAATGTTGAAATCTATCTTTCACTACATTCCTGTGGTGACCTGTTTGCACATGTGCAGTAACTCTCCTTCAGATACCTGCAGTATAACCTAGGTCCATAATGGCAGCACCCCTACGATTAGTGGGAGGTGAATGAAATGTGTTTAGTGTCACTTTAAGTTGTATTCTGCCTCTTCAAAGCATGGGCAATAACTGACTTCCAGTCTCTCTAACATTTACTGGATAGTAAACCAGCTCATATTGCTCTAGAAAATGTATTACATCAAGCTAGATAGGCCTTCTTGTAGAGACCCCAGTGGGGCTGTGACAGGAAGTAAATGGCACTGCAGAAATAAATTTACAAAAAATAAAAGGGAGAATGTAAAATGCTTCATAATACATACTGCTATGATTTCTATTATGTATAACTTACTGCTTTTGTATTACAACACTGAAACTGAGACTGTTTTATATCCCTTTGCAGGGGTTAAGCATATAGCATTACAGCAAAAGTAGTGTTAAAATGACATGCACTAACAGAGTACAGTATGCAATTTTAACACTACAATAGCCCTTTAACCTTACAGTAGGTGTGGGAGATAAAGATTTTTGTATCTCATTTAGCTGGTTTTGCTCACTTAACCTCCCCAGCCACAATTAGCAATTCAATACCTAACTATAAGGATTTGAGTGTAAAGAGAGGAAACATGAACATGTCCGCTTTTCCTGCAGGCTCAGCCCATGTAAATATACATGTCACTGAGAACAATAGGTAATGGTTTTAGTGACCAAAAACAGCCATTTCAAAAATAGAAATAAACACGAAGAAACACTTTCTCATACATTTAATACTCTGCAGCAAGTGTAACAAGTAATATTGAACACATTAAAGGGCCATTGTAGTTGAAAAATGACATGCTGCAATCCGTTAGAGCATGTACTTTTATGACTATCGTCATAAAACACACAGTAGAAGTGCTCGATACCCACAGAGCACTGCTCATTCAGAGCGAAATTCACCACTGATCCAATCAGCAATGGTTAAACCAGGCCTGCACTTTGGGCATTGCGAGAGGGGCACCCGCCCAGTGCCCTACTCTTTAGGGAGTCCCGCACTTTGAGGGTATGAGAAGGTGCCATGTATATCCTGTATAGTTTATAAAGAAGTGTTTATGGTATTATCAGAAGATGTTATATATACTGTTAATCTTTATATAGGTAACACTGAATTTTGGGACAGGAGTGGGCCATTAAGGGGGCAGGGCATACAGTGGGAGGTGAATAAGAGATCTGGGCTGTGAGGCCCCCGCAAACTTGTTTTGCCCAGAGCCAGCAAATGCTATGGGTGTCCCTGGGTTAAACTGATTGGCACTGTTCATTTGCAGGAGTTAAACACACAATAATGAAGGGTCAATAGTCATAAAATGACATGCTCTAACAGAATAGAGAATGTCATTTTATGACTATAATGGCCCTTTAGGGGAAAGGAAAATGTACTGTACATTGTCCCTTTAATTACATCTTGCCTAAAGTGAGCAATATGCTATGAAGATTTGTCTGCAATGCTGGATTTTAATAATAAAATTATCTATTTTGCCCCTATAAATGTATTTTATTATTATCATCATCACCCAGTTCCTCCTATAATATTTAAGACAGATTTATTGTTTCATGAAATGTATTGCCAGCTGGGTCTTTGAATACTTGTAGTGTCCCTACCCACATACACCAATCACAGTGCTCAAAACCAGAATGTAATGGTTCCTGACCCCCAGAATCAAGAAAACTGTACTGCATTCGACCTGTCCTGCAGTAAACCCCCTGGAATAATCTAATTATTAAATAGTTTCATGTTAAACTAATTCCAGGTCTTACTATCAAAGTGTTTACACTCTGCACACAGTGACTGCATGCTTCTGTGACATTTAGAAATGTTCTAAAAAATGTTTCCTATGTCGCTTTCAGAATAGTTTACTAACATAAGATATCTTATACTGTGTTTATAGCATGATGCATGTCAATAAACAGTACTAATTATGTATCCAAAAAGGGCCAATAAACATCAAGATAACATACAAATATTAATGTTCGCTGAAACATAAACATATATATTTTTGCTAATACTCTACTGTTTTCTTTTCATAGCTACCCTGTTTACTTTGGGGGAGCTGCACATCTTGTACGCACAGTAATTATATTACACTACTGCAGCAAACCACACACGTTACCTTACAGCAGGCAGCCATAACCAGGAAGACTAGCTGCATACTCAATCAGTTAAGGTGGTATTCTTACTAAGTTCCGTTGGCCACTGCATTTATCAGACAACTGATATTTCTACCACTAGGGGGACCTTTCATTCCATATGTAGAAATCACTTTGTAAAGCAAAAAGGGCTTAAGGTGGTATTAACATATCAATGTTACTGTTTTTCTGATAGCTCAAAGTTTCTTTGCTATAATATTATCTACCTATCTTCATAAACATTCTATTCTGTTGTCACCCCTAAGCAAGTTAATTTATCAACTCCTTCCAGTATTTGATTTTGTCTTCATTCTTCAGCAAAAAATAGGCAAACATTACAAAAGATTGTTACTCATTTCATTTTTATTTACCAATTATTATTTATTTATTTATTTATAAAATATTTTACCAGGAAGGAATATTACTTCTGATTGTTACAGACTTTCATACTGGCATTCTTCCTTTAATGGCAGTTATACTATTATTAGGTACCATGTTGTCATTTATAGCACAGGTCTCTTAAAAAGTGTACATAAACATAAAATAACCCAGGACCACTTGCATATTTACAGTCCTCAAGTTTAAATGGACTGTAAAGTCCAAACTAATCTTTCATGATGAAGACAGGGCATGTCATTTTAAACAACTTTCTGGTTTACTTGTTTAATCAAATTTGCTTTGTTCTCTTGTTATTCTTAGTTGAAAGCTAAATCTAGGTAGGCTCATATGCTAATTTGTAAGCCCTTAAAGGCAGCCTATTTTCTGAATGCATTTGACAGTTTTTCACAGCTACAGGGCATTAGTTCATGTGTTTCATATAGATAACATTCTGCTCGAGCCTCACTCCCAGGGAGTTATTTAAGAGTCAGCACTGTCATGAGATGCAGGACATATGCAGGACACAGCAATGATGGTACAACTCTATTTTATTAAAGAGCACAGAAACATACATCTAGTCAGGTTGATTCCACTAACTAACTGCGACACAGACTACCGGACCTAAGCACCGCCCCCAAACTAGTGACATCACTTCCTGCTCTCATCACATCTTCCCCCTTTAAATATAAACAAATAATTTAAATATAACAAATAACAGGGTATACAAAGAGCATACAACAACATTTTTTTTTAACAGTATATAGCAAATTGGTTACAGAAAAATAAACAACATTAATTACATCCTGACTTGGACATCGGGGTAGACTACCCTAGTCCACAGTGACCATGGGATTATTCTGCCCATACTTCCGGTCACTGTTCTAGCTAAAGTCTCTATATCGGGCTGGAAGTTTCACCACTCTTCCGCTTGATGTAACTTTGCATGAACTGTCCTCTGATACAGAAGGAGGTGAATAAGAGTCCGCTGGAGGCAAAGACATATCCCCGCTGCGATCTTGCTGAGGGGAAGGCACCTCTCTTAGAACAGGGGATCCCACCGGCGGTGGTACTGAGGCATCCAGTTCCAGACTCTCTGGTACGGGCTGAAGATGTCTTCGGTTACGGCGTGTAACCGTCTCTCCATCAGTAAGGACTGCATAAGACCTTGGTTCTGGAGAGTGTCCAATTACTGTAGCAGGCGTCTTCCATTTCTTCTCATCATCCAGTTTAATTCTGACACTTTGCCCCACATTTAGTTCCTGTAAGGGCCTGACAGAATGTCTCCTGTCGTAGAAGAAACGATAGCCCTTTTTGGCCTCTTCATCCCTCCTAAGGACTTCGTCCCGAGGAACAGAGCCAGTCGGCTTGAAGACACCCACTGAGGGTAAAGTGGTGCGAATCTGGCGTCCTAGCATCAGCTGTGCCGGGCTTAACCCCGTGGCTTGAATGGGCGTCGCCCTGTATGACAAGAGGGCTAGGTACGGCTCAGATTGCTTTAAAATGAACTTTGTTGTTTGAACAGCCCTTTCAGCCATTCCGTTGGCCTGCGGGTAATGTGGACTTGACGTGGAATGTACAAAGTCATATTCCCTGCTGAAAGCACTGAACTCTGCAGAAGTGAACTGCATGCCATTATCACTCACTAGCTCCATCTGAATGCCCCACCGGGCGAACAAGCTCTTCAGACGAATGATAACGGCTTGACTTGTGATATTATTCAAAGGTGCAATTTCCAAATACCTGGAATAGTAGTCGATCACAACAAGGAACTTTTTCCTGTGCAGTTCACACAAATCAGCAGCTATTTTCTGCCACGGCCCCGCAGGCAGCGGAGTAGAAATCAAGGGCTCCCTTCTCTGAGTAGGCCGGCGTTCCCGGCAAAAGGCACATTTAGACACGTGATTTGCAATGTCAGAGCTGATCCCAGGCCACCACACAGCTGTAGCTGCCCTTTCTCTGCACTTTGTAATGCCTAAGTGGCCATCGTGAATCCTGTTTAACATCTCCTTCCTCATGCTGACAGGGATAACAATGCGGTCATGGAACAGCACCAACCCCCTCTAGCTCTGTGAGCTGCGACCTCTCTGACTGGTAAGAACTTAAAGACATCCAGGCTGCCCGGCTCTCGGGCAAGCCTTCTTTTATGTACTTTATAACCTCTTGCAGATCTGTGTCCAAGTATGTCTCTTTCTTTATTTCTTCCAGTTTCCTTGAAGAAATGGACTTTGAGGCCAGAACCGAATCAACATACACTTTCACATCAGATTCGGTTGAGGATTCTTCAGCAGCAGCCAGCGGGAGCTTGGATAGTGTATCTGCCACAACCAGTTGTTTCCCCGGCACATGCACTGCCTGAACATTGAACCTGAGTAGTCTCATTAAAAGTCTCTGGCATCTTAAGGGTGTTTTGTCGATATCATAAGAGTTGATTAGAGGGACTAGCGGTTTATGGTCAGTCTCCAGACTAAATTTCTCTAAACCCACTAGATAACGCTGAAAGCACTCACAGGCCCAAACTGCAGCCAGGCACTCTTTCTCAATTTGAGCGTATTTTGACTCAGCAACCGTCAGTGTGCGGGAACAGTAGGCGATGGGCTGTAGTTTATTTTCATTTAACTGCAGGAGAGCAGCCCCCAACCCATAACTGCTTGCATCAGCACTAACCACAGTCTTTTTAGAAGGGTTGTAGAACCCCAGCACTGGGGCAAACCCCAGCAGGGACTTGGCCTGCATAAAAGATTTTTCTTGTGAAGGTCCCCAGACCCAGGCAATGTCTTTCTTTAGCAACTCTGTGATAGGGTGTAGAACTGTTGATAAATCTGGAAGAAACTTGCCCACATAATTTACAAGGCCCAATATCTGTCTCAGCTCATGTACATCAGAAGGACTTTTCATCTGTTCAGTAGCACAAATTTTCTCGGGGTCTGGTTTGATGCCATCCCCATTAATAATATTCCCAAAGTAACACAATTCAGTATTCCTAAAATGAAATTTTTCTTTATTTAACTTCAGCCCAGACTCTTTGATAGCCTGCAGCACACAACTTAAATGCTGATCATGCTCCTCCACTGTAGACCCATACACTAGAATGTTGTCCATGACGACTGCCGTGCCCACGTGGTCACTCAGGAGAGAACTCATTTCCCTTTGAAAGATTTCAGGAGCAGAGGATATGCCAAAGGGGAGTCTGCAGAAGCAAAACCAACCTACTGGTGTGATAAAGGTAGTCAGTTTGCGGCACTTTGGATCTAAGGGGATCTGCCAAAA